>NW_014569655.1:0-9574 GCF_001313835.1 Polistes canadensis
AAGAAAGAAGAGGCATTATGCCGAAGAGGCTAAGGCCGAAGAGGTCCCCACAAATTTTTGGTATCAAGTGGGCAACTACTAGACTATTGAGTTATATCAAAGGTTCAACAGCAAGTTCGAACTCTTCGAAAATAGTTCTCTAGTCATATTTTATATTTTATTATATTACTTTTTTGCTCGTCATTAATTTGTAGTTGTAATCGGAGATGATGGACCATTCCATCTCCTTGGGACACCAAATTCGTGTCTATATCGTCTAAAAGATGCATTAGYTTTTAGTTAGTTAGAGTAACAAATATTAACATTTGCGTAATATTAAATTTTGAAGCTTAAATAACGTTCGGTAAATATTACAGTAATTTCTTTTTTCTTRTTTTGTCTTAAAAATTTTTCATTTTTATCGTATTTTATTAAATTTGCATTTTTTCTTTTCTATATAATGCAGCTTAAAAGTATTTCATAATAGTTAATAGATATTATTTTTTGTAGTAACTTAATATTGGTACTTTTCCTATTTCTTTATTGTTATATATTTTATGTAAATGTAAAATCACGCGTTTAAATTTAATTTCATTACAACGATAGATAGAGATTTGATTAAAGTAAATAGAGAATTAATTGAAAAGTGCATCTGCGAATWGGACGATTTATATGTTAGGCTAATTGTATCACTTGATTGTATGATTAATATAGTTTGCTTTTTGTTACAGGTGATCATCGTTGGATTTATCATCTACTCGTTTTGATTTTCTTCTACTTTTTAAAATATATATGGGGGAAAAAACGCATTTCTGAAGGCACACACGTATTTAGACACTAAAAATTAAATGTAATTATTTTACATTTTCTTACAATATATAACTATACTATATATACTATCAAAGAATATTGTATTCTTTGATAGTATTGTACCATTATCGCGATAAGTACTTACTATCGTTTAGTGGTGGTAACAGTGGTAACAAAAATTATGCTGGGTAGATAAAAAAGGGGACTTGTGAGTTAGTATATACTTCACCATAAAAAAGTTGTCATAGAACCGCAACAGCAGATAAAAAATGAAAAAAATGAAAATATTCACCTATTGTTTATACATTATGAACGATTAACTTATTTCTTTTCACTACTTTGTAGGTTGTTACTTTGGAAATCATCTGTAAATATATCCTCTGCAGGTATATATACGAAGTTTACTTTCGTTCTTTTAAAGTGTGCCCTCGCCTTGAATCAGTGGTTGCGCATGTGTAGAACATATCTTCCACTCATGGAACTTCCATTTCATAGTTATTCAAAGTGTATTAATTAATTTCAACTAATTGACGATATATAAAAAATATTTGATAAAATAATATTGAGCAAATAGTTTGCGAATAAGAGCAGTTATTAATTTTTTTTTACTGTTGCAAACTTCGTTGCTTTGCTTAGAAATAGGAAAAAAAATTTTTGTATTTATGGTTGTTAATAACTAATTAAATTATTAATTATTCAAGTGAGCAAAGTTATGGATTTTTTTATGAGCAAATAGTGTGCAATTAAGAGCACTTATTTATTTTTTTTTGCTGTTAAGATTCTTTGCCAGCTTTCCAACGGTCGACAAATGTTATTTTTTATTACCATCATCATTGACGAATCAAAATGGTTGCATACTCTAAAATTTGTTGTATGATTATTTTTTGTTGAATTAAATAATCAATGAGACTAATTCGATTTTAGACGATTTATTTTTAAGATTAAAATTTTGGGATGATCACATCGAAATGGATGAAAATGATTTTTAATGAAATTAAATTAAATAGAATGAAATCTTAGATTCCGACATATACATTCGATTAAAACTAGTTCGAATAACGATATGCGATTACGAATAAACGTCATATCACATAACTATGTCACGATCAACGAAACTAACGATCGGTAACGCGATAAGGTGCATAAACGAATCTCGAATCTCGTTTTAATGTCGTTCGAAAGGTAATCAAAGTTAACTGGGACGAATGTTTGTCAGTGTCGTTCAAGCATCAGGGGTGTAATTGAATCGGAGACCCCATACTAACTCTCACAGACATAACAATTCCTGACTGCTATTCTTGTCGAATAAATTTACATTTTGCGTTCTCTTCTTAAGAATTAAACGTTCCTTTACGAATCAAAGTCGATGCTGTTAACGACAATAAAAGATTCATCTATTTTTAACCAAGTATTTTCAAGGATAAACGTTTTGAATGAAGAAATTAACAAAATTATATATATATATATGTACATGCGCGTAATATTTAATAAATCATGTAGAAAAATTCGCGAGTGCAATTTCATTTGTGTAAAAAAAAAAGAAAAAGAAAAAATAATAAAGCAAATTGTAGATCAAAAAATAAATCAGATTGATTCGTGCCTAATCGGATTGGGATCTTTCGAGAGAGACACTTTGCGTGATTTTTCATAGAACAAGAAGAAAGAAAGGAGAAGAAAAAAAAAAGAAAAAAGAAAAAGGTAATGAAAAATGATAACTAAGAACAGTAGATTACCGAGCTGTCTCACGAAGGGTTGGACCTTATCGTCCAAATATAATACATCCGTGTAATCTTTTCATCAATGTCCTACGTAACAAACTGTATATCTATATCTACACACATATCTATATATAAATATAAATTTGTATGTATGGGTGACCGAAAGATATGTCGTTGGTTGAAAGTTGGGTGTTTGGGAGGGGTATAAGGGGAAGAAAAGTGAGGGAGTAGGTAAATGTGAAGGAGGAAGAAGAAGAAGAAGAAGAAGAAAGAGGAGGGGGTATGAAGGAGGGCACCCCTCATAGATGGTTGGACTTCGTGCTAAAGCTTCGTGGCTCGGCGATGGTCATTTGTGGGAGACCGGACTGACTTCTTAGGGTGGGACGAAATGTCTCTTGCGATCCCAGTATGAGATACCGGACACGCTACAACCGTTCGAGCTCTCTTAACCTCTTCCTTCCACCCCTAACTACCCCTTATTCACCTTTTCTATAGAGCATAGTGATGTCCACACTACGACACGTCAACCCGAGATTGTCTTTTCTGATGTGAAGAAAGAAAAAAAAACTTACTTTGAATAGAAAACAAAAAATTACTTTCATGACGTAAMAAAAAAAAAAAAAAGAAAATAATTTTGATCAGTAACAATATAACTCGATGTTATATAGTTTGAAAATTACACATTTATGATATAATTTTAATACAAATGTTTCTATTTTTGGAAACTGAGATTTTCAATTATTCTTATTAAACGAATAATTATTTTATGTTTTACATTTAATTATATCATTTCTTCAGTAAAACAAAATACAAACATTCATTGTAATCATTTGTAATGAAAAAGTAAACGTACATTAAATATAAAAGTTATAATTACGTTAGTATAGCAAAGTTGTATTTAATATAAGTTAGACTGCAACTTCCATGATGCATATTCTTTTTTTTTTTTTTTCTTTTTTTTTAACGCAGAATAAAAAAAGGAGAAACTTGGGTTAGAGAAGGGTTGATAAATAATTCATTCATTGTAACGTTCGAATTTTCAAAGAAACAATTTCCAAGCTTAATCGTTCACACGACTTTCTCTCTTACACTCATAAAAGTACGTGTATATATATATATATATATATATATATACATACATATATAGGTGTTATAAGGTTTTACTACAATCTTAAGTTCACACTCTGACACCCTCTAAGACACGTGACACGTACATACGTAAGTACGTGCGTGAGTTCGTTCGTTCGTTGCTAAATTGGTTCCAAGGACAGAAGAAGAAGTACAAGAAGAAGTACAAGAAGAAGAAGAAGAAGAAAGAGGAGTGAAGAAGGGGTGTTAGGGGTAACACACGCGAGTTCTTCCTGCGTCGTGTCTCTCATACTTTCCTTCCGCCCATCGACCTGTCTCAACCTATCTCACCCATGTAACCACCCTTCTGAGTTTGACTCTCTCTCTCTCATTCTCATTCTCTCACTTTTCATATACACGGCCCTTAGAAAGTAGCTACCTTAACACGCTCCCTTTTTCATCGGCCTTTGTAACTCGTGGAATACAGGAACTCATGGAATTATTCTAACCTAAGACACGTTCAGTCAATATTAATATACAAAAAAAAAAAAAAAAGGAATAAAAAATTCTTATTATACACCTCCTAATCGATCCAGTTTAGTAATTATTGTCATACTAAAATCGATATAATATTTTAAGGTGAATATCAAAATAAAAAATTGTCAATTAAAATCTAAATTATCAAACATGTAAGATTTGTATCGGTACGAGTATTAGAAAGTTTGGTTGAATCTAAAAATTTAGATGTCAAAGATGCATCTTGGTTCGGTCGACAGATCTATGAAAAAAGGTGCACGAATAAGATACTAAATGTCGAATAGAATACATTTTAAAAATCATACATACAAAATTGAATAGAAAATGTTAAATGGAAAAGTTCGTTTAACTTTTGCATTAAAAATACGAAGAACGAAGAAACACATTGTGTGTTTCCAATTGAACGCGTACTAATAGTTGATAATCACGATTAAAGTTACTACTATCCCCCCCCCACCCTTCTTCGATTTTCCTTAGCGTGAACAATGAAATAGGTAAGGCTAAAGAGAAACTGACCGATGATAGGACGTATCAAGTTAAATCTACGATTTGCTTTCATCTTCTAACTCGTGACTTTGCAGCTAAGACAAGGAAGTAAGTACTGAGCCGAGCAGGTCGCACAAATCCGATACTACTACACGAATAGTTGTTAAAGGTGTAGTCGCATAAAGAGCAGGAAGACCGTATACAGGTCTCCTCGAGACCTGTATGATAAGCCAGGGGCACATACTTGACGTGAGTACTTCTAGTAGCTAGCAGCTCAGTAACGATACTTATATGCATGTATATGAAAGTATATATAGGTGAGTATCGTGAAACAGTCCATGATGGTAGTTGTTTTGGTATCAACGGTGAGACACGGCAACGCAGCTTACTGGACATGCCACCAAGATCACTTGATATCGCCCGCTCGTATTTATGGCTACCAAGATTTCGCATTATTAGGGCCATTTAACGTTTTCGCTCTATAATATCCTACCTCCGTCCAAAGCCCATTCGTGCGAGATAAAGAAAGAGAGAGAGAGAGAGAGAGAAGGGAGGAGAGATAGAAGGTTTTGATGGTAGAAAATTTTCAAGATTCCCACACGTTCCTTGAATATATATATGCATATAAATTATTATTATACATCGTGTTCATCGATGCAAGTTATTATTACTGTTCTAACATAAATTGTTATTATTATAAAACGTCTGAATATCCTATAATTTTAAATAAAATACAAATTATATACCTTTTCGATCGATCTGGTTATTAATTATTATAGTTCTCTAGCATAAAAAAAAATATATATATATTATTTTTAGAACACTTAAATATCCCGTAAAGAAAATTAGTTAAGATCCTTGTACGTTCGGTTAGTATATAAAAAAAAAAAAAAAAAAAAAAAAAAGAGAAGAAAAAAAAACTAGTAATTATTGGTGGGAACATATTTTAAGGAGGATACCTAAATAGAGTCATTTTATTAGGTATAATTATTAAACACGTGCGTATATAATCATTGTTCCCATCTTTTCCACGAAAACTATGACTCTTGTTCAAACATATTACCTTAAACGAGTATGATCGTAAAATAAGAGATCAAACAAGGGTAGCATCCCTTCTAGGACGATAACGCTTCTTTTCGATCAGGATCCTCAATTTCACTAGAATCTTCGCTCATCACTTTCTCTCTCTCTCTCTTTTTAAAAGAAAAAGAAAATAATAACGAAAAGACGATTATTAAATTTATTTCAAATAAATTGTGACTTTTCGAATTTACATTAGAAAAGGGAAAAGAAAAAAAAAACAAGAAATTACGATCGAATAATTTGTTGCTTTTTTTTTTGTTATCCGATTCATGACCTTATCGTTAAAATGAACAGAAAGTATGAAAAAAAATAAAAATAAAAAATTAACCGTTTCAAGTTCAACGAACGAACAATTTCATATTAAATCGCACCAGAATTTGATTTCTATAAAAATAGAAATAGGTCAACGAATTAGAATACAAAAGAAGCGATTCAGATGATAATTAATTAAATGAAAAGAAAAAAAGAAAAAGAAAACCATGTGTTGTTAAATACACAAACGGACGATTCATGGAAGAAATCACATCTATCTTGGTATAAAACCAGGTTATCGTATAAACTAACATTCGTCTTTTAGGATGCATTGTCCTGTGATCCAGGCAAGGCTAACTCCTCATCCGTCTCCCATTCAGGATCCTGGGTCTCGACATTTCCGAATCTCTGAGGTGGTCCATTGTGTTCGGCCCTCGCGTAACTCTCTCCTCCCAACTCTCCCCCCTTGCACCCCAAACCCTCCCCCTCACCAGCTCCATCACCTTCCCCCCCCTCTCTCTCTCTCTTTCTCTCTCTCTTCGGTAGTATTCTATATCTATCTTACTCACAGACACACACAAACACACGCATACATACGCACTCATACACGTATACGTTTACCTCGAGCTTGCGCGTAATGTTCTTTCTCTCTCTTACTCTTTCTCGTGTTCAGGTTGCTGGTTCTACCCTTCTTTATTCGACGATCTCTCTTTCCGAGCACAGAGTCCTCTCGTCCAGAGGTAATGCGGTGCCTCGAGGAGGACCGAAGGGGTGGTTCGAAGGGTGGAAAGAGAAAAAGAGAGAAAGAGAAAGAGAAAGAAAGAGAGAGAGAGAGAGAGAGAGAGAGAGAGTTGCCTTCGTAGATGGGGTTTTTAGGGGTGGCGACATGGAATCCGGGAATTCGTGTCTCGCGGGGTAGTCTCGGTAGGAGCTCTATCGATTCTCAACCAGACACACCATCCTCCACCTCCTCCACCACCTCTTCCTCTTCCTCTTCCTCTTCCTCCTCCTACTTCTCTCCTCTTCATCCTATCTCGATGCTGTCCCAGACTGTAATTCGTTTACGTAACGAAGCGCAAAAGATGCTCTCTCTCTCTGTCTCTCTCTCTCACTCTCTCTCTCTCACTCTCTCTCTTTAGATTTCAATTCAAAGTCGGGAAGTTTGATGTTCTTTTTTTGTTGTCGTTGTTCATGTTGTTTTATGATCGATTAGTATAATTATTATTGAGCATGACAAAAAAAAAACAAATGTTTTAGTTTGTCCGCCACGTGTAGTTTCAAAATAATTCAAAATAAATTTGTTGGATTTTGTTTTGTACTAAACGTTGTAGAATGGATTAGATTAATTGTTATTATAGTATTGTAATATACTTTGAAGTTAATTTGATGATTGGTGATGTGTAAATTTGCTGGTTAAAAAAAGGTAAAAAATAAAAAAAATAAAAAAAAATAATAATAAAAGAAATAATGAAAAGAGAAAAGAGAAAAATGTATATAGTATATGAAGTGTGATAGAAATTGTAGGTGGAGAAGAAATGCACGTAACCGATAACCGATAAATCACGCGATAACGTGGTGCATTAGGAAGGCTCGAACACCACAAACTCCCCGACACAGATCCACGAACTTACGAGAGGCTGTTGCTAATCCGTTGGAGAGAGACCCCCAACCAAGATCACGTATTTCCGATTTCTTTCGATTTTATCGTACTTTCACTTTCGATGGATCGAACGAATTCGAACCAATGATCTAAACGATGAATATCGAATATTGATTAATTTCATTCAAATGCGGTCAAATAATAATAAAACGTTCGTATAATATTTATTAATTCTAATTATGACAATTGTTCATAATTATAATTTAAGAAAAACCTTGCTACGAAGTTTAATATCTTTTGTTCTTTTTTTTTGTTTTTCGAAGTTGCAATTCTTATCATAATTTTTATTTCGATGCAACACTTAATAAAAAAAAAATATATATATATGTAAAAAGATAGAATAAAAATTATTTCATTCCTGAATGACAGAAATTACAGACGAAATAATAATTATATGAGAAATACGCGTGAAGAAATTTATCAATGAAAAAAAATGTGACTCATAGTCCGGACTCCTCGTAAGACTCCTCGTAAATATCAGAATCAAAAGAAATAGAGAAAGAGGGGGAAATAGGAAAGAGTAAGAGAGAGAAAACCGCAATATCTCGACAATAAATCCATCGAGAGTCGATCGTGCAACAATAGGTAAGCCATGCACGTATTCCCAGTGATATCTTGCTTGGTGTGACCAAGAAGGGTCGCCATCTTGAGGGTTGTCCTTTCAGGCTGCCTCTCTGATTCTTTATTGTTTCAATAAGCACAGCACAGGGCTGGCCTTATTAGCGAAATAAACCTCTTTTAACGTGCCTTTGCCAGAGTGTACTATACCTAATACCTAAATACCATATACACGTACACACATACGAGTATATATTATACAAATACATTCAACTCTTTATTTTATACAATAAAAATGTTCCTCAAAATATCGTGTTCAAAAAGGTAAGTTTCGTATCGTAAAATGTAAGAGGAAATGTTTCATGCTATTCAAAAATATCGCATTTGAAAAAATAAAGGAGTACCCAAATCTTCTTTACTAATAAATTCATCTATACACGTGTGTCATTTTGTATATTACTTTGATTTTGATTTAGAATTTTGTCTGGAATTCACATACTCATTACATGAGTACATTATATGAGTACATTTTTATTTTGGTTTGTACTATTCTTTTATTTCATTCTATTTTCTTTCCCCTTGTATCTTCGTTTTCTAATAAATTTCTTTTTCCACTTTGTGTTATTTTAGGAAGTCACCGTTTGAAGAATTTCTTTCTTATTCTTTTATCAAAAAATAAAGTAGGAGAAAGAGGAGGAAAGATGAAAGGAGGGATCCTGGAGAAGAATGTGAAGAGAAAGAAAGGAAGGGCTTCTTAAAAGAGTTCTCTTTCGGAGGAATCCAAAGGGAGAATCGATACGTTTTTCCGCGGGTAACCATGGAAACCACGAGGAGAATCGGACTATACTCGCGATAAGCGACTATGAGATGAAAAGAAGAGTATCATCGTTTTCTTTCATCTTAAAACATCTCTCTCTCTTCATTCAAATTAATTAATTATTTTCTTAATCAAATTTTAAATACTCAAATACGTAAATTTGATTCCAAATATGCACACACAATTTGCGTTACAAATTGTATTGATATAAAATCAATTTTTACTTATAATAACCATCATCCGCTGTAACTCTGGAAAAAAAAAAAAAAAAAACAAAAACAAAAATAGATTCTCTTTATCGAATTTTTTATACTTAAAATTTAATTAGATACATTCCAATACAATATATGATCGATTTAATAAATCGATTCGTGATTTAAGAAAAAAAGAATAATATATAAATTTCGCAATTTAAAATTTAATTACGTTTATTCAAAACGATCAATGGGAATAAATTAATGTACGAGAAATGTTTCAAAAATAGTTTTTTTCTTACGGTTTAAAATAATGTTTAATAGAAATTGAACTAATATGGATATTCTTAGATTATTTTTTTTTTTTTTTTATTATACACCCATTTGATTTCCATGATTTTAAAAATGTTTT
>NW_014569655.1:11409-23696 GCF_001313835.1 Polistes canadensis
TATATATATATATATATGGTGCTGATACCAATAATGTGTTTTAAGTATCGTTTCTTTTTTTATAATTTGACAATGAGAAAGTGAGAGATAGAGATAGATGGATAGATAGAAACATTGTTTAATATTAAACGATTTGAATAATTATATTGGAAAAAATAATTTGGAATTATATAAATGAAAAATAAACAGAGTTTTAGAAAATATTTCTTATGAAAGAATTAATAAAAAAAAAAAGTCATTCGTCGTTTATACCACAAATATTTTTTGTCTAGAGTTGATAAAAAAAATAAAAAAAAGGAAGAAAATGTTTCAAATAATTATAGAGAACGTTTGTTAACAATATGTTTGAAATTATATTAAATAGATCAGACTAAATATAAACAGACGCGTAAATATAATCATAACTTCGTCTTGCTCTTTCTAACTTTGCTGTAGATCTCAATGCGTATGAATAGATGCAGCGACGTGTTCCCGTCGTTGCAACGAGTTTAACGTTTCTCTCTCTCTCTCTCTCATTTTATTTCTTTCTTTATTCTCTCTTTCCATCTTCATTCTTCACGTGTCTTTATTCTCTGCTCGCACATATCGCCTTCAGTACGGCGTGTCTGCTATAATGGCGTTTGCCCGTCACGTCGGCCAGTTATAGCGCGATGTACGACAGGATGTATGACTAACAGTTAACGCTATTTCTGGTAGAGAGAGAGAAGCTTTTGAACGTAAACGTTCGGGAGGAGGATGTTCGCATCAGCTAAGTCGATTAGTATTTTCACAGAATTCGAATGATTCTTAAAATCTTTTCCCATTCCCGTGTGAAAGAAAAAGAAAAAGAAAGAAATTATTCAAACTAAAGTAGAGAAAATTCTGAAAATAAATCTCATCCGTTTCCCTTCTAAAACCCCTTTGTCTTCCTAATTTTTAAATAGAACGATTATTTATCATCGTAATTTAAAAAAAAAAAAAAAAACACGCAATATAATACGTTGTTTATAAAAGAAAAAAGGATCGTATAATTTATTTGTATGAATTATTGAAATGATTTCATCAATGTTGTATGTTTTCCACCATTTTGTATGAGATAAACTTGGTGGAATAATCGCGTACGATACGCGCAAACTCGGAGATGAGCAGAGATGTTCTCCCTTTGTCCAATGAGAAACGGAGGATGCTCCTGCACGGTCCAATCCTGATCGTAGGATGTTTCTATACAAAGCACAGACTATGTCTGTGAAGAGAAGGACGGGACACTGATGAGCGAGGGAAGCATCAAACTCGAAGTGGGAAGAATGACGACCAATGAGAAGAAGCTTCGTGACGGAGATAACGACTCTCTGGAGTGAGTTAGATGAAAGAAGTATGAGAATAGAAGAGAGAGAGAGAGAGAGGGAGTGAGAGAGAGAGATTGAATGTATGAAACGAATCGGTGATAGATTAGGAAGAAGAGACAAGAGAGTGGGGGAAGATAGCGAGTTACTTTACGACCAATCCTAACGTTTCAAAACTTTTACAATGGTGGATTCGAGATTCGTTCGAAAATTTATTCAAGAAAGTTTTAACGTTTGTTGAATTTTGTGAATGAAATATATAACGATATTCGACGTTTTATTTGATAGATCATTGCTAATGAAACATTACTACGAATTAAATAATTTGAAAGAAAATGTTAATATTCGAATATTAATCATGTTTAACAGCTTTGATTTTTGTTCAGAATTCATTTTTATACAATATTATGACTGACGATTCTTATGTAAAATTCTTAACTAAATATTGTACGAATTGTGCCGTTTATTAAATGATGTGTCTGATGTGTCAATATGTATTTTGAAAGTATTGTTTTATTATATCTTGATTATTATATATTATTATTATCAGCTGTTACAAATTCAACATCTACAAAACATTAATTAATGAAGAAATTGTTAATTGAAAAAAAGATGAATGGAATCATTACCGAAGTGTTAATGAATTGTCGAATTATATTAGACAGCATCAAAAAAAAAAAAAGAATAAATTTAATATGATAAGAAGACAGGATAAGGAAGAGGAAGTTGAGGTTTTTAAGAGACACAAGTGTAACGCAATGGCGTAGGAATGCATAGACGGAAAGTTGCATTCCGAGAATGAATAGAATAGGAAAAAGAGAGTGAAAGAAAGAAGAAGAAGAGAAGTGGACTGTTCTCCACAGTTCACTCGATCTCATTTCCCCTTTTTTTTCTTCGTCATCATCGTCGTCGTCGTCGTCGGGTTCGTTGTCGTTGGGTTCGTCGTCGTCGTTGGGTTCGTCGTCGTCCCTCGTAGCAAAGAGTAGTATCGAGGATGAGGTGGGATGGAAGATGAGGAGGTGGGATGGAAGACGAGGTGCGCGCGGCTCCTCCTCCGGAGGATCAATAGAGACAGGGAGACGAGACCTCTTTTCCCTCCCTACCCCTCTCGACTCCTCTCGCGTCGAGACAGAATGAGAGAAAAGAAGAGAAAATAAGTGAAAAAGAGAGACCTAAAGTGAAAGAGTAAGAGAGAGAAAGAGGAAAGCTCTTCTCGTCTTTTCTACAATCCCACGTTATCCTCCTACTCTTCCCTACTCTTCTCTACTCTTCCCTACTGGTAGCTACTACTACTATTACTTCAACGACGACGACGACGACGACGAGCAGCTTCCACCTTCCATCCTTCTAAAGCTTGAAGACTGAAAATGAAAGAGAAAAGGGATGGAAGAAAAGGAGCACGAGTTAAAGGAAGGATGGAAGGTTGGTTGATGGTTGGTTGGTTGGTTGGTTGGTTGGTTGGTTGGAAGGAAGGAAGGAAGACGATGGAGAATGGTTTTCAACACAGCACGATAGAACCTAAGTGGCATCTGTCGACTTTTAGAATATCTTGCTATGCTCTTTTGTTTTAATTTACTATTTTTATTTCCTCTTGTTTTTCTTCTCTTACTCTTCTTTTCTTTCTTTCTTTCTTTACTTCTTTTCTTTTCATTTTTATTGTATTTTTAATTTAAGCAATAAATATATAATTTCGTTCATTTTCTCGCGCGTAATTTTGGGTATATAAGATGTTGCGATTATAGGATCAGTAAGAAGTTTTGAAAAAACGATTTTCCTTTATAGTTTGAGTATCTAGAATGGAGAATGATTGAAACGAATTGTAATTTAATATCTTCTCCAATATCTTTCCATGATCGATGGATAATAGCCGTATTATATTCTTACCTTCGAATAATATTTTCCTCTTAGTTCTTGTATATTTTTATAATTCGAGTGATAAATAAATTTCTTTAATTTTTTCCCCCCCACCCCCACATATTTTTACAATGAAAAATCTTGATGATAAGATTAGGAAAAAAGATTGTTGTTTTCAAATTTTCATATCTTTTATACTGAGTATCATAAAGTACGAATAATTGAAACAAATCATACTTCAATATCATCATTTTAACTTTTTCGTAAGAAACCAAAAAAAAAAAAATGAATCATAACTGTTACCATTTCACAAAATACTCGGCAAAAAAGAAATATCTTTTAATAAATAGGATAAACTTTTGGTTAAATGGGACACACCTTAAAAAGAAAAGAAAGAAAAAGAAAATAAGGGAGTGGAGAAAGAGAGAGAGAGAGAGAGAGAGAGAGAGAGAGAGAGAGAAAGAATAGCAGAAGTCGCAGAATCTCGTGGGTAATGTTGCGTGATGAGACGCCTCGCGGATTCTTTGAGCAGAAGAGAGGAAAGAAAAAGAATGAGAGAGAGAGAGAAAGAGAAAAAAAAGAGTGAGAGAGAAGGAGGGTCGGGTGGGTGGGTGGTTGGATGGTGCGGAATAGCGAAAACGAGAGAAGTCGGCTTTGCTCTAATTCTAAAGAGCACTCTCTGCTTGGACTCCCCCCTCACTCCTCTTTTCCTCTTGCCCCCTTTTTTTTTTGTCTTCCTCTCTTTCCCAAGTTTCTGAAACACAGGAGGCTGCACTATGACGAAAGTTTTCACCGGCTTACCTTTTTTTATTCTTTTTTCTATCTCGTTTAACGCTACCATTTTCTACCACCACCAGCACAACTACCACAATCGTCAGCATCATCCAAAAACCAGTTCAACTTAAAAATGTCTACGTTGTTATTTTTTGTTTTTAACTATTTTGCAAAAATTTCTACATTTTGTGTAAATATTTTCTTCAAGAATATTTTGTCTTTGATCGCAATTCGATATAAAGAATACAAATTCAAAGAAAATAATTAAATGTAGATTTATTTATATATTATAATTAGTTATATTATTAGCAATTCGCAATATTAAATATTAATATAAAAATAGAAAAAAATTTGGGGGAATATAACTTCGTTTATATTGAATAAAAAATATATTTAAAGAAATCTCGTTTAAGAGATTAAACACACAAAAAAATGAGAAAAGATATTATAAAAGATATCAGATATTATATTAGATATGTATATAAAAGAAAGAAAAAAATATTAAAGAAAGATTCAGTATGGGTGGGGGCAAACTCGGTTGTGATTAATTAGAATGAGCAAATGCCTTGGAGGGTTTACATTGAGCGAAACGAAGGCATTGCCATGTCGGTAATATGCTACGGCCGAAGAGACGGGACAGGAGGGGTTAGTTTAGAAGGAAAGAGGAGTATACGGATATATTCACAAGGGAAGGAAACATCCCCCGCACTAACCGCAACCTAAAGCCAACGGCAGCCACGAAACAACCCCCTGCCGTTTTCTTTCTCTTTCTCTTTCTCTCTCACTCACTCTCTCTTTGAAAACGATGCATATATATATATATATATATATATAGGAAGAGATGAGAAAGAAAGAAAGAGAGAAGAAAAAGAAGAAGAAGAAGAAGAAGAAGAAGAGGAAGTAAAAGTAGAGGGAGTAAAAGAGGGTGGAGTCGAGTCAGGACCAAAAAGAGGGTGAGGGCTCGTCTTAAATCACTTCCCTCTTCTTTCCCACCCACCCCCTCTCACTCTCTCACTCTCTCTCTCTCTTTCTCCCTCCCTCTCATTCTTTTACTCTGTCCCTCTCTTTAGTGGTATTTCTTTCTCTGTCGAACAACCCTTAACATCCAGCAAGGGGTCGCGCTGATTCCGGTTTACAGATTCGATTATGAGCCCGAATTGTCCTTACCTACTCCTTCCTTCCTAGTCCTCAGACTAACGCACCCTTTCCTTTACCGAAGGCCTTTACTCCTAAGAGTAATTACCGAGGAAGATTGATAATCGTTTTCAACAACGATCACTACCAACTATGATTACGAATTCGAATATATTGCACCTATCTTTCGATCCTTTTAATAATAGATATTATTCGATATTTTTTTTTAAATCATATTTTTTAATTATATATATATGTTATATTAAGTCTATACCGGAAAGTTCTGTCCGATAATGTCACTTCAAATTTCAATCTATATGCACATATTGATTTGAGAAATAATATATGAAGAAAATTGCTGGAACTATAAGAAGTCATAAATAACGATTGGAAAAGTATATTCTACAATAAATATTATTATATTTATGAAAAATTGTGTTATTTTCTTTCAATTAAAAAACGTGACAGAACTTTCCGATAGATCTAATATATATATATTTATTTTGTTTTCCTAATCTAACACATATTGAAATATAACGCGACGTATTTTAACTTTTTGTTTTGTATTCCGTATATAGAGAAAGTAGTAAAAGATAATAATAATAAAAAACAATAAGGGGGAAAGGGGGACGTAGGTGGAACTCAAAGTGGAAATCTAATGGTGCAAAACGAGACAGAAAACAGCTTGACTTCTTGGAGAGAGAAAAAAAAAAAAAGAAAAAAAAAGTAGTAACCAAAAGGAGGGATCACGCGTGCGAGGGAAAAGGGGAATATATGGAGGAATTTTTTTTACGAGCCTATTTTTTTCTCTAGTCCTTTCGCGGCCCCTCCTCTCCTCCTCCTCCGCCCACCCCCCCCGCCTGCCCGTCTTTTTATGATAATCCGACTTGTGACTATTGCGACTGACTCTCTTTGGTTATAACTTCAAATTTTGTTTTGGAAACATTACGTGAAATTTGAGAACTTTTTCTTTTTCGTATATCGTTAAAATTAAAGACGACGAGTCCGAGGATCTTTTCGTCTTATTACATTAGTCACGTAAGAACAAGGCTACTCTTTGTTTATTTTCGTTTGTAATGCGCGCGTGCAAGGATGGATTTATTTAAAAAATTTTTATACCGGAGATAAGAATTCATTGGGATTGATCTATAAATAATATAGGACGCGATATTCTTATAATTTTTTACTTTTATATGTTATACAATATATAAATTATTTTATATAATTTTGAAAGAAGAATAATCGATTTGTATAAAATCATTTAGCTAATTCTGGTAAATGCTATATTTAAAATTTGAATTATTATTTATTAACCAATTAAAACACTAAATTTATATATATATATATATATATATTTATTGCGGAGTCAAAGTTTGCATGAACGTCGGCACAATTTGTTGCTCTCTTTCTTTCTCTTTCCTTCTGATTTAGCCGTAAACGTCGAGGAAATCAAATAAAATACGGAAGTAGGCGAACATTTTCGCGGATATATATTTCCTCACCTCTAGGAAGAAAAATAATCGAAAAGGTATTAACGATGATGACGACCTCGTGGGTTCGCGTTAAATTGGAACATGCGGGAAGGTTTAAAACGTGAAACGCTCTATTTTACACCACACCTCCTCACCTCGTTCACATTTCTCTTTTTCCAACCCCTTCCTCTTTCCCTTTTTTATTTTACCTTCCTTCTTTCTTTTTTTTTTTTTTTTTGTCGACCACTCCCAGGGCAGCATTTATAACTTTTTACAAAAATATAACCATACATCGTGAGTTAATTTAGTAATAATCGGACGATAATCCTATACCTCCAAAATATTTATGATCATTTAAATTAAACAATTGCAATTATATATTTTACAGGCATCGTATTTCATCGTTTTACAAAATTCACGACCACCATTTGCACGCGAAACATATTATTCCTTTCTAATTCTTTTTCCATTTTATTATTTTTTTTTTTTTTTGTTTCTCCCATGCGCAAAAAAGTAAAGTGAAATTGTCGAGTCCGATAGTTCGAAAAACAAGAAACCTAAAAAAAAGAAGAAAGTCATACAAAATCTCATATATTCGTTAAAACGGTGGTTGTGGGGGGGGCGGGGGAAGAGGCGGGAGAGGAGTAAAGTGGGAAAAGGGGAATTTTATTTTTGACGTAGGAATATTTTCGAAACTAGAAGCGACCGCTGCGATAAAGTGTCAGCGGAGAAGAAATAGCTAACGCGCGCGAGAGAACCGTTCGGCCGAGCAGCCAGTTATCAATTATTCGCACCACCAAATATTTGACGTTACGGTAGAATAAACCGCGAGCACCGAACGAACCACGAATATTCGGGTCGTTGTAACGTTAATAACGCTACGAAGTATACCCCCTTTAAACCCCTACCCCCATCCACCCACCCACCATCAGCACGACCAGCACCACCCACCCAATCTCTCTTTCTCTTTCTATACATACATTCGATGTAGAGAAACCAACACAGACGTACACGCATATTGAGTGAAATTTTACGTGTATAAGCAAATAACACAACATATATAGTTTGGAAAATATGAAAACGAAAGGAAATAATAATCGGCCTGCTGTATCAACGGATTCGTCCCTGGTAAATGTGAAGGGGGTGGGAATGGTGGGATGGGGGTGGTTCGGGGGTGTCGAACTAGCTACCACCAGTACTGTGTACGACTCGCGACCAACCCCCTCTAACCCTCGGTCTACCAAATGCCTTTCCTGACGCAACCCCCTCCTCTCCTGTTGAACCCCAACCCCCAAACCCCCTTTTGCCTTTCCAATTACTCTCGCGTTTAGTTGCGTTTTTCCGCTCGAATGCCCTCTCTATGATACACTCGCACGCTCGACCCACGCTTGGCTTTTTAGTTGCCCAAACCCACTTACCAATACATGTATACCCATCAACGGCCACGTGTATGCACTTTTATTACGTATGGATAGCTAAGTGGATGTGTGTGTGCGTGTGCTTTTCTTTTTTCTATATCTTTGATAACCTATGTGCATATGAAGATCGATGTGTTTGTTAATACGGTTGTGTGTAATATAATATATGGTCAGGTAAATGTGTGTGTGTGTGTGTGTGTGTATTTGTGTTTGTGAGGATGAATTTATTACACTGAGATATTGAACAATATGTAGGTAATTAGGTGTATTAGTATGATATGTCTGTGAGTAATAATCGAATTGGATTAATATTTATTTTTTTTGTATTGTTAATTCAAAATTATAATGAGAGATGAGAGAAATTAGAAAAATAACGAGTCTACGGGAAAGTTAGTCAATGTATTTATGTGTTTATTACATTTTTTGAATCATTGATTTGTTAGAGTTGGTTAATGGGGATTTGAAATAGGTGATTTTTTAATAATTTTTAAAAATATGTATCTATGGTGCGATCAGTCAATGGATAAGTAGACGAATGAGACAAGATTAATTGCAAATAAATCAATATTTAATTAAAACAATTTATTTTGTAATCAAAAGTTTGAAGATATTTGAATAAAAAATTTTAATATATCTATGATAAATTTAGTCAATGTACGAGTTTATAAATTTATAAATTTAACGATACATAATTGCAAAAATTCAATAGAATAGAACTGTAATTTCAATTTCACCTTTTTTCCTTATTATATTGCATGTGCGTAAAGTTTATTTCATATTATTAATTAATATAAATATAAAAACGAGATAAGTAAATAATTATGTGGTAATAAGTATAAATATTGAATATCTTTGTTATAACGTTTCATTTGTTTTATAATTTATAAAAAATTGAAAGAAGTTAAATAAAGAAATTAATATCCAGTATAAAAGTAAACTTACCACTATTTTTCAAAATGATTATAATACTTATATTATTAAAGAAAAATCAACAATTTGTATAAGCTTATTGTTCATTAATACCACCTGTTGTATAAAACATTTCATGAATTTCCAAACGAATTAACAACAAATACTTATTATTTTCCAATGAACATATAATTATATTTATTTTAACGATCCCCACATAAAAATTTCATTACATTTGCTATAGAATTTCAGAATATAATATATATATTACAATTTTATATAACATATACATATTTAAAGTAAAGAGGAATTTTTATATACAAGGCGATTCAAAAAATATTAAATGGACCAAAAGTACTATGGTCATTTGAAAAATCAATTCAAAACATTTTTCAAGCCAGTAACAAATAAAACCAATAAATAAAAATTTATAGAAAATAACTAAATACAAATGTGTGTGTGTGTGTTTTAAACAGTTTAATAATCCAAAATAAAAAAAAAATGATTTAAAATGTTTAGAAAAAATATAAATAATATTTGAAATCAGCTAAAAACTTATGGTCTACTTAAAAATTTTTGGTCTACCTTTTATTCACTTTATTTAGAAATATTATTAACAATCAGGACGCGTGTGTGTAGATGTGTGTATGAGACTACGTATCGTTTTTAAATTTGTTTTTATTGAAACATAATTTATTTATGCATATTGTTAATATTTATCGATTTTCCTAAGCTTTCTAATTTTATTCGTTTATTTCGTTTCCGGTAAGACATCGGTCATCTCTCTTCACCAGATGCGTGATTTACAATCTGTAGAAATCGATGATACGGTGACATATGTTACCACGTTTTTAGATACTCGTGCTGGAACTTATTATTTTTCTCTCTCTTCATATATGTTTATTTTTTTTATTAAGGATAAATTTAATGTTAAAATATTCGTAGTAAAAAAATTTCAGCTATTACGTACCCTTAATAATAAATTATTAACGTGACTAATTAGTATTAATCAACGTGGAAAGAATTTTATAAATAGAATTCTTATTTTATTTTTTATTTCTTTTTCTGTTTAATTACATTTAGATATTAAATACTTTAAAATTATATTGAACATTTCCAAATCACATTATTAATTGCTACAATATTTAATTGTTTTTTATCAGATAAAATATTAATAATTATATTATTATAGAGAGAGAGAAACGATATATATAAAATTATATATTATATTTTCTTTTATATATTGTAATATATATATATGTTTAGACGCACATTAGTTAAGACGATTTCGTAGAACCATATTCAAGGCCTCGTGTAAATTAAAAATACAAGACATTAGTAAAGCCTCATGTGTTTAAGCACAGGCAACCTAGTTTCTTTCTCGCCGATACACGCTACCCTCATTCATATACATTACTAAATACATACGTATATCGACAAAACGTGTATATAATATATCTTCGTGTTTATTAAATAATCTAATATGTTAACGAGTTTATTTAAAATAATACTCATTATTATAATAATCTCGCAACGCTAATCGCATAAGTCAGAACACAAAAATTATTACATTTCAAATAAATTCATCCGAAACATTTGGCTTTTTAATCCAAAATATTATCATCGTCATCGTCAATTAAACGGAGATTATCTAAAACACAACTTAACACACTAACTAAATATAAAGCAAATTTAATACATAAAGAAAAAAAAAAAAAAAAACATTGTAAAACCCACGAAAGATTAGTCATCTCATCACGAACCAAGAAAAGAAAAAGAAAGAAAGGAAAAAGAAAATAATAAATACGTGAAGGGAATGGATAATATCGAGAATGACGATATGTTCGAGGACATCTCGTGCTAATTTTTCTTTTCTTTATTTTAACGTTGTTCGGTTGGTGTTTTTTTTTTCCTCCCTTTACCTTTTAAAACCAACGTCGATTCGTAGGAAGCGATAGAAGGGGGTTGTTCGCGCACGGGGAGAGAATGAGTGGGTAAGTGGGTGGCTAAGTGGGTGGCTAGGTGGGTGGCTCTGGTTGGCTCGTAAGTATACTCGCAGAAATTGTTCGCATGTCACGACGAGGCGGTCTCCGTGGTCACATCAGTCTCCGAGCATGCGAAGGCCCACCGAGCTAAGCTAAATCCCCGTAATATACACACTGAAAGACCACCTTAGAAAAGAGGAGGGAGGATGGGGGTGAATGGGTGGTTGGGTGGTAGTGGTTGTGGTGGTGGAAGAAGTAGGATCGAGTACGAAATGGTGGATCGAAAGGTGGTGGCTCTGAGGTAAAGAAAAGAGGTAGAGGATTGAGTATGAGAGGGATGAGGGCCAACCTGAGGGTGGAAAAAGGATGACGAGGGTTGTGGTGAAGGGCTGAAGAGGGTTGGGAGGGGTTGGAAGTACTTACTATCGCAGCATTATACAGACATACCTATATCCCAGTACCGATGACCGCTGATATGACATGCGACCGTCTAAGATATAGCATGCACGACATGAATCTTTTCTCTTTCTCTTTCCTTCTTTCTTTCTTTCTTTCTTTCTTTATTTATTTCTTTTTAGTTTATTCTCCTTCTTTCTCTTGGATTCCTTTTTTTCCTTTTCTTTTCTTTTTTTTTTTACCGTCGACCTTCCTTCCTTTTTCCTCTTGTTCCTGTTCTTGTTCTTGTTTTTGTTCTTAGGCGTGCAACTTGCAGGACGCATAACACGCTCTCGCATTTATAAGCTTTTCGAAGTAGAAATGATTTCATCGAATAAAGCGAACTATTGCTGCCGCTGCTGTTGCTGCTGCTTGCTTCCAATAATTCTTGAGAATTTGTTCTTTTTTGTCAACGATTCTTTTCCTTTTAAGTTGTTGTTGTTGGTTGTTTTTGTCTTTTCTTTTCTTTTTTTTTTTTTTTGGATGGTTTTGTTAACACACATTGCAGAAATATACTCGACTTTTTGTTCTTATTTGAATGATTTGTATATATATATATATTTTTGATTATTTACATTGATTATTTCCAATGTAATAAAGTCAAAAATATATAATTTATAAAAAGTTTTAATTAATTTAGAAATATCTACATTTGTTTTAATGAAGGAATTCTTAAAACCTGTTAATGATTATAATATCTATTAATAATTAATAGAGATAATATGAAATTGGTGTTATTTTAAAACGATATATTTATAATATGTTACTACAGATAATTTTGAGGAATGATACAATCACAAGTATTATTATACAAGCTTTTAATTGATTTTATGTTACTGAAATTTTCGAGCGAAAAGTACGCGCCAAATAAGAATGTAAAAGTCGAGTATAAAAAGTGTCTTGCAATATTTTAACGGGATAATATTGCGAGTAGTAATAATATTGATCACTTTAATAAGAAAAATATTTCTCGTTGTTTAATGT
>NW_014569655.1:23806-41306 GCF_001313835.1 Polistes canadensis
ATGAAAACTTTTTCAACTTATATATATATATTCAATTTTTGATGCGTGCAATACTCGACATAGCAATGAACAATTATTTTTATTCGTATTTCAAATTGCAACGAGACATTATTTTAAATAAAAATTCGTTATTGATAAATGTTAGATTGGCCAATAAAAAAAAAATGTCAGATACACTCATTAACAAATATTTACTATCTTAATTCATAAAAATACAAAATATCAATAATTTTGTCGATATAAAATACTAATTGCTTGTCTTAATTATTACGATAACTAAAATACAAAACATTTCTTAATGTGTGTGTGTGTGTATATAAACAATATTAATATTAATTATATATATTTAAATGAAAACAATTAATAAAAATTCTGATCCTAATTATAAGTCAAACCCAAGTATCAATGTACCTTCAAAACAAAAAATTACACAACCATAGTGTTACGCGCATAATAGGTAAAAAAGAAATAAAAATTAGTAACAAACGTAATTAAAACCAAAACAAAAAAAAAAAACAAAAAATAAAAGAGTGTCAGAGAGAAAGAGAGATGAAGAAAAGCACGAAGTATTAAAACCATCGGAACACACGAATGTCCTTAATCGAAGCCGTAAAAATGAATCTACGAGTACAGTACAACGATAGTATATACCTACTAGTAATAGTCCTTAGTATTAGTAAATAGTAATACTAGTAATAGTAGTAGTAAGCAAGGCGTTCTTGCAAAAAAAAAGTAGTCTTCGTGAGTAGCCAAATCGTAGTAGTGGGTACGGTGCTTGGGTGCTTCTCTTGGATCGATAAGGGTGGTAGGGCGGATTGGCCTTTTAGCTAAGGGTCGAGAAGGAAAGCGAGTGGTTTTTATAGTCGGCTAAAGGACAGGGAGGGTCCTGGATCGTCGGGTGCCCTACTCGACCAGAGTATCCCTAATATACGTCATCCGTTAACGGCACTTTCTTCTTCTCCCCCCAACCACCCTCTCTCGTTCTATCTTTTTTTTTTCTTTTTCCTATCGGTCAAAAGTGGCCAAATCTACTTTCTTCATCTCCCCCTTTTTTCTTCTTCTTCTTATTTTTTTTTCTTCTTTTTTCCCTTTTTTTTTTTTTTTGGATGAAAAAGATTTCAAGATCACGCGTGGCTCGTGTTAAATTACTATAGGGATTTTAAAACGAGGTGTTGGTCACTTTTATTTTATTGTTTTAATGGTATATATGTTTATTGTATTAATGGTATATATATATATATATATTATGGTATATATATATATATATGTGTGAGTATTTGTAGAATTGTATGAATATTATTATGTATGAATATTATATGGATATACGCGTATATATGTTCTGATTGAATTTATGTGTATTATAATTCATAATTGGGTCAATCTATGCAGAAACTCAACAAACCTATGAAAATTATTCAAAAACTAAGTAAACATACAATAACATATATTAAAATATTGTCATTTATCTAATTTCAAATGCTTTAAAAGCGAACAATTCTAGTTTTATTCGAGGAATACAAATTAAAGAGAACATATAAATATATTATACTAATCATTAATAAATCGATGATTAATAACAATAATAAAGAATCAAAACCTAATTGAATATCAAAAGCTATCGATATCGAGAGCATTGTAAACGTTGCTGCACTCGATGCTCTTAAAAGCACGTATTCAATTTGTGCCCGCGTAACTTTCTTCCTTTCCATTCTCTTCGTTTCTTCTTTTCTTTTATTCCTTCCTTCATAGGGACTTATTTCACACACGCACAAGAACACGCATACATATTTAAAAGCAAGCATATAAATACAAATATAAAAATCTTACGTAGTTGACCCTCGTATAAGGGAAACCGACACCTGTCTTGCTCGAAGTAAAGGAAAGAGGAATAGGTGTGGGTGTAAAAGAAGAAAAAGAAATAGAATAGGAAAAGAGGGGAAAAAGGTACCTGTGGTGGTAGAAAGGGAACAAGAAGTGGGGAAGTGGGGAGGGGGGGTGGAGAAGAAGGTATAACACGAGTTAACCGGCTAGCATGCGTGCGATACTATATATCCATTTGAATATGGCCGCCTTATGAAGTCACACACGAGCTCTTCTTGCTTCACTTTTTGCGTTCCACCTTCTCCACCTCCTCCACCTTCTTTCTTATACTCTTTTTTTTCTTCTTCTTCTTTTCTTTTCTTTTCTTTTCTTTTCTTTTTCCTCCTCGTCACTCTTCTCGCGTTTTTACGCATACGCGGGTGGAGCACGTGCAGCGGAAACAAAGAACGAAGGAAAGGGGTAGACAGAGAGTGAGTGAGTGTATTTGTGTGTGTATATATATGAGTAAAAGAGAAAGAGAGTGAGAAAGAGAGAGAGAGAGAGAGAGAGAGAGAGAGAGTGAGAGAGAGATAAAGGAGTTACGAGAAGGAGAAAAAAAATAAGGCAGCTAGTGTAAAGGAGAAAGAGGTGGAAAAGAAGAAGAAGAAGAGGAAGTGAAAGAAGAAGAAGGTGGAGGAGGTTGGAGGGCTGGGAGAGGGTGGTTGTATATGAAAGAAGGCGAAATGGTCTCGGCGGTGCTGTTGGAGGTGACTATAGGAGTCGGAGTACGAGATTGAGAATGGCCGAGAAAAGGGAACGCGAGTGAGAAAATAAAAGGCAAAAAGATCGTCGTTCAGAATGAGAAAGAAAGAAAAAGAGAGAGAGAGAGAGAGAGAGAGAGAGAAAGAGTAAGAGTCAAAGGAATTGAGAAAGAGAGTGTTAGAGAGAGAAGGATAGAATAAATGTGATAAAGAGAAAGATAGTAAGAAAGAGACAGATAGATAGAAAGAGAGAGAGTATATGAGAGAAAAGTTTGAGAAAGAAAGAGATAGAGAGAGGAATATTGTGTGGGAGTGTGTGTATGAAAAAGAGAGAGAGAGAGAGAGAGAAAGAAAATTTTTCCTTTTTTACACCTGAAACTTTTCTATTTTTCTTTTTATTTGTCATCTTCCTTTTTTTTCTTTCCTTATGTATACATTTGGATGTATGCGTGTATATGTGTATGATTATAAGTTAGATTCTGCTTCTCTTGCATATTTTTCTATGTACTTAAGTATATAGGTTTATATGTAGATGATTGTGTGTGTATCGGAGTGCGTGCATATGCACCTGCATCGTTGTATGTAGAAACAAGAAAGAGAGAGAAAGAGAGGGAGATAGAGAGTGGGAGAGTGCCGTTGTGCCTTTCGCGAAAATTGCACCCACCGAAAACCGAACCGAGACGAATCTCGAACGTGCAGCTTTCTCGTATTAGCTTTGCTGCAGCGTGTTAAATCCTTTGGACGTTTGCTCGACGCCGATAGGTTCCTTACACTCGTTATTCACTATACCTACTTACTTGCTTTACTTACTTAACTTAGTTACTTAGTTACTTAGATACTTACTTACTTACTTACTTACTTACTTACTTACTTGCTTGCTTACTTATTTATATTTAACTTTAATCGTTTGTTCATTGATGTTTGGTTTTCATTGTTTTATTGTTCGGTCTTTATAACTTTCTGTTATTTCGATTTGTTTTTATATTCCGAATTATTGGATCGGGCTAAAAGTTTCATTCATATTTGAATGTAAACGTTTGATACAAGTTTTATCTATGTATTTTTTCATATCCAGTATAATATTACAATTAAATATAAATTATATGTTTAATATAATGAATATATTATTATTGTGAATAATGTTATATCGTATTAGGGGATAAATATTACGTATAAAAAAAATGTTATTTTTAAATTAGGTATATATAAGTTAATAGTTGAGAATTGTTAACGAATTTAAGTATGATTAGCTATTCATTTTATCGTACTAAAAGGGAATAATATTAATAACATAGGCTTATAGTGTGGGTTATTTTAATTTTAATTCTTTTTTTTTTTATCAAAGGACTCATAAGACAATATATCAATTCAAAAATTTCATTTCCCCTATTCCTCTCGTCCATGTTTTAAATATTAATTATTTAGACAATGTGTTTTTAGCGTTTCGTAAACAAATATAATATTTCGGATATTGTATATAATAAAATATTAATTTCTTTCACTTGCCACACACATAAGGAATGTTATGTTAAGTGAAAAGGAATAACTACATTCCCGAGTTCATAGACGCGAATAAAAATAATATCCTTTGGTAAAGAAACATTCGTTATTATTTATTGTACGATTATTCATTCGTGGCTCGGGTTGAGGAAACGTGTCAAGTTAAAACGAGCAAACGTATCTTACGTAAGTGTAATAGAAAGAAAGAACGAAAAGAAAAAAAAGAATAGGAAGAAAGAAAGCAAAATAAAAAAAAAGAAACAGAGAGAGAGAGAGAGAGAGAGAAAGAAAAAACGAAACGGGTTGACTCGAGTGTACCGTTTCTTTTTACGTTGACCGTATTTCGAAAAATAAAAAAAATAAAAATGAGAGAGAAGGAGAGAGAGAGAGAGGGAGAGAGAGCACATTTCTCGCGCCCTTCCATTTCAAGTAAGCGTAAACAGGGTCGTTGCGAGCACAATCCCAAAGCTTGAGAATTAACGAACGCACCGTTTCACAAAATATGAATGACCAAAAATAACAATAAAAAAAAAAAAAAAAANAGAGAGAGAGAGGGAGAGAGAGCACATTTCTCGCGCCCTTCCATTTCAAGTAAGCGTAAACAGGGTCGTTGCGAGCACAATCCCAAAGCTTGAGATTTATTCGAAAGATATTAAAAATGTTATTGTATCACGAAATGAGATAATAAATAAAAAAAAAAAAAAAAAAAAAAAAAGAAAAAAAAAAAGAACAGAAAAAATATAAAAGAAATATATTCGAGCGGAAGAATAAAAAGAAATTCATAGATCATTTATAATATATCGTAATAAATTCAACGATACAATTTCAATCCCAAAGAAAAAGAATAGGTACGTACTGTGCTATCGATAAAGAAAAAGTTATTTTGATATAGAATTTTCTCCAATAAAATGTTCATCAGATTACAGGAGCATGAAAATGTTCATTCTCTCTCTCATTTTAGTGTGTCGAAATGTAGGAACATTCAGTATGAGTACGAGAGAGAGAAAGAGAGAGAGATTTTAATAAGGTCAACGCGTCCAAAAGGTTTCTGCAAATGATACGAAAGCTAAGGTAAATCGTTTCGCACGGATGGAAGGGCTCTTGTGGAAGGATATTTTTTTTTTTATATATATATTATTTTTTCCTTCTTCCTATTCTTCTTCTTCTTCTTCTTCTTTCTCCTCCTTTCTCCTCCTTTTCTTCTTCTTCCTCATCTCGTCAGGGTTGTTTGCTATCATGGTAGCCGTTGGTGGAAAAAGTCAGCGTAGCTTGAACGTATGGAAGGGTAGAAAATAATGAAAGAGTAAGAGAGATAAAAGGATTGTAAGAAAGAAAGAACTGAACAGAACAGAAGGAAGTAAATAAAGAAAGAAAGAAAGAAAGAAAAAGATGAGGAAACGATCCTAGAGTTGCTTGCTTTACTTGCTTGCTTGCTTGCTTGCTTGCTTTGGAAGGATGAAGGAACAGGGCGGAGCTGCGCTTGGAAGGGTGCGCGCAAAACGTTTCCAAACTACACACACACACTCTCTCTCTCTCTCTTTCTCTCTCTTTCTCTCTCTCTTTCTCTGCGACCACGAGCAAACGTGTATGTGCTTTGGTAGAACCACCACCGCCACCGTCACCGTCACCGTCACCACCACCGCCACCGTCAGCGCGTTTCCGTGGGGGTCGGAGGTCGTATTCAGGTGTGACGAAGACGGACAAGAGGTCTCCTAGTCGTTCGAACGCACCCTCTAATGCAAAGTCGAACCTCGGTACGCGAATAATACCCCTTTTCAAACCGGGACCATTTTTTTTTCCTCCCAAGTGTGTCTCCTTTTATTTTATTTTATTTTATTTTATTTCATTATACAGTTTTATATTTATCATCCACACACGTATCGCATATAAAAATTTTATCCCTCCCATCCAGCTCCCTTTCTGTGTCTCTCTCTCTCTTTCCCTCTTTTTGATACCCGCTCTATCCCTTCACTTTTTAATCCGTTTATTTTTTTTATTAGTTTATCGTATTCCTAAATAATTTCGTTTGGTGAAGTGAGAATAAAGATTGTAACACCACGTGTGATATTTTTGTTTTTTTTTTTGTTTTTTTTTTTGGTAAGAATATAAGTTCGGGTTTAAATATATTATATAGATTTATGTTTTTCAAAGATTTTAGATCTGTAAATTTAGATTAACGGTAAAGTCTGATCGAACAAACTGATCGGAACGGTGTTCCCATCTCGTTTAAACGCCGGCGGGTGTATGAGGAAGAGAGAGAGAGAGAGAGGAAGGGTGGGAGGGAAGTAGGGAGAGGGGGAATTAATATTAATTAAAACACCAATATAGGATACACACACGCATACACAAAACGTTTCTAGTCGAATTTCCCTCGACGTATCGAAACCGCGAATAAATTATGTTGTTTTTGTTTGAGTTCGTATATCGTGAGATTCGTCGTCGTTGTCGTCGTCGTCGTCGTCGTCGTTTAGTGATCGAATCAAATTTGTGATTTGGATTAGCATTAGAAAATATCGTAAAAGGGAAATAAAAAAACGGTGAATTAGAAAAAAGGGGGGGAAAAAAAAAAACATTGTATCGAATAAAAATTATATAAAATCATTGAAGAATGATTATAAGATCTCGATTTAATTAATCGAATATCAAATCTCATCTCATATATATATATATATATATCTCTCTCTCTCTCTCTCTTTTTACCGTCTGCAAGCTGCTTAAGATTATTGTACATGAATGTTTACAATTCGTGCACGTGGGATCAAATTCCCACAGACTATACGTCAGCAACAACTGGGCGATAGCGTTCTAACACGAACGAACTTAGTCGTGAATCGCTAATCACCATCGTCAGCGAATGAACCAACCATTTATGAACACCTGTTCCATACCAGAGAGAGAAAGAGAGAGAGAGAGAGATCCATTCATTCAAGAAATTCTATTCTTTCGATTAACATTTTTAGTGAATTTTTTTCTGGTTTTCTTTTTCTGTTTTTTCTTTTTTTTTTTGGCAAATAAATAATCGAAAAAACCCAATCCAAATATTCTCTCGTTCGAATAAAATTAATTTTATAATTGATCGTATATAAAAAAAAAAAAAAACGAAGAAGATCCCATCGTAATTCATCGGTCGTACGCGCGATTACAAAAATTCTACAGTGAAAATTCGTAGAGACAATAATAAAGAAAGAAAGGAGGATAATCAATCACGAATTGGGGAAGAACGTTGATTTTCTATCATCGTAATCATAGCTGGAAGATATTTTGCACAGTGATTTATAGGGGGGGGGGAGAGGGAGGAAAGAAATAAAAAAAAGACATGTAAGAAAATGATGAAAAGAAGGACATTGATCTAATCGTCGTCATTGTTATCACTATTGGTAAATGTTTAACACTGATTTATAAAAAAAAATGAAAGAAAGGTTAATGGAAGACATTGATCGATGATACTTCGAAAGTCAGTGAGTTAAAAATGTTAAATATTCTTGGTAGGTTAACGTTGATTTGAAACGATGATGGTGACAGAGGGAAGCCGATAGAACAGAAAGAACTCTTTCGCGCGAAGACGTTAGAAAGAAAGAAAGAGTGAGAAAAATAGAAATAGAAAAAGAGAGAAAGAGAAAAGAAGAAGAGGAGATTGTGGGGGTGGGAGGTGGAGGAGGTGGTGGTAGATGAGAAAGAGGAGGAGGAGGAGGAGGAAGTAGCAAAGAGTGTATTGCAGAGGAGAGTAAGAGGAGCGGAGGAAAGACAGCGGCTGATCATTGGTGGACAGCAAAGCCGGGTTGACTAGGTGGTGGGGAAACCACCAGGTCGGCTTTTGCAGGTGGGGAAGGCAAGCAGCAAGCAAGCAAGCAAGCAAGAGAAATAGAGAGAGAGAGAGAGAGAGAGAGAGAGAGAGAGAGTAAGAGGGATAGAAAAAGAAAGAGGAGGTGGATGAAGAGGCGGAAGAGATGGTGGAGAGGAAGAGAGTGGAGGAAAGAGGGTGGTTCTGAAGTAGTGGTTGTACCTGGGTGGTAGTGGTGCTTTGTACAAGTGGTGGTAGTAATAGTAATAGTAGTAGTAGTAATAGTAGTAGTAGTAGTAACAGCAGCAGCAGCAGCAGCACCAGCAACAGCATCAAAAGAGGGAGGAAGACGAAACGAGGAGGAGGTGTAACGGCATTGGTGCTGCCTCTGAACAGAAAGCCAGTGAGAGAGAGAGAGAGAGAGAGAGAGAAATAGAGAAATATATATATATATAGAAAGTGTGTGCGTGCGTAGGAGAGAAAGAGAGGGAGACTCGAGGGTGGAGGACAAACTGGTGGAGAAGGAAGAAGAGGAGGAAGAGGAAGAGGCAGAGAGGAGGTGCCGGAGGACAGGAGAAGTCTCCTCCGTCGGGGGACAGATTGAAAGTACGTCAGGATCCCGTTCGGATCGACGACGGATCGACGTCGAAGACGGTACCCGTCGGATTCGTGATTATTTGTGTGATTACATTCTATTCGTCTAATATAACATCCAGACACATCCTAATAATATTCGTGTTTTTTGTTTTATTTTAAAAAGGAAAATAGACATTTTTCTCGCGAGAAAAAAACTCATCATCTTTCGTTCGGAGTTTCTTGTTTTTTTTTTTTTTTTTCTTTTTTTGTATTTATTGACTCGTTTTAATATCCAACGTGTTTATTGGTTCGGTTGTTCATACTAATGCGTATACTACATATATACACGCACGCACTCACACGCAAGCACGCATACGCGCGCGTGCGTCCGCCCGCGCTCACGCTTACGTGATTAGGATGATAATTTGATTATCATTTTTTGTGTAATCATATTATAATAATATTTCATTGAGGACATAAAAATGTATCTTCCCGATTGGATGTTTTAAACGACGGGAGAAGGAAAAGAAAAAGAAAGGGGGTGCGGTTGAATAAAGAAGACAGTGTGGAAAAAAAGTTAGTCGTCGGTTGGTCGTCGTTTAAAAGGATAAAAATACAATCGTGAAGATAAATATATTGTTCGCATGGATCGTAGGATCGTCAGACACGTTGTTAGTGTTTTGGTTTCGAATCTGCCAGCCGCCGTGCAGCGATGAGATCCAAGCCGGTCGCGAGGCGATTGGCACAGGGTGAGTAATTTTTATTTTTTTTTTAACTCTTTTCATTTTCTTCAACGTTTACGTTAAATTCTTTTTGAACGAAACGATCTTCTCTTCTTCTTTTTTTTTTTTTTTTGAAGAATAACATGATAAATAACGAGACACTAACTAACAGGGGGGTTGGAGGGGGGCGGGAAAAAGGGAAAATAATTTGCACGGGTAACGGTAGACATTGTTCAAGTTTTCTTCTTTTTACCGATTTTATTTAACGAGCCTATAAAAGTAAATCTGAACTTTGAAAAAGCGCATTAACTGTCGTTAAATCCTATTGCCTATTTGATCATTCGCCAAGTTATACAATTCGTATCTTCGTGACTCAATATTTGAAGTATCCTAAAAGTATAATAATAATTTATGTGTGTAATCATCGTTAATCGTTTTCTACACATTAACAAAATTCTCATAAAATGTTATAACACTTAATAGAATAATGGTTACGAAGTTTTGTTTAAAAAGATTTCAAAGTTTGTCTTTATGTACTTTAAATATAATTTGAAAATAAAAAGTAATGTATAATTTCTCATCGAATTGTTGTCCCATTCGATAAGTTTGTCGATTAAATTCGACCGGGTTATTATTTGCGATATATTTTATTAAACCACACATATATCTAAAGAAAAAAAAAAAAAAAAARAATGAAATATTTATTATTGTTGTTTGCTTTTTTTTTTTTTTATTAGTTAAAATACGAATTTTAACGTTGTGTGTCATATAGTTCTTCACGATGATGGTGAAATGTTAAAGTAGGCGGTTCTCGCGCTGGCGCAGCAGCATGTTCAAAACATATATATATATACACATACATGTTTATGATCGTATGTATATAGATATAGTTTCTTTCCTGTCTTGTCTAGTCACTTTGCTCTTCCTCCAAGTTCTCCTCCACCTCCTCGTCATCGTTGTAGTTGTTTTATTAGTCGTCGTCATAGTCGTTGTAGTCGTCTCCACCTCCAAGTTAAGTTGATATCAGCCTTCGGAGTCCCGCCCATTTTGCCTTGTCAGACTCGTCACCTCGTCTCGTTTCTCCCGCCATTGGCGGATGCATGAAATTAACGAGAGCATGACATCCCTCTCTCTTTCTCTCTCTCTTTTTTCTTTTTTTTTCTCTCTCATTTTCTTTCTATCTTGTTATATCGAATGATATCGATAGTCGATCAAACGTATTATTTCATTATTTAGGTCACAATTTTGTCGTAGACTTTATTTCACGCACAAATAAGAAGAGAGAATGACCTTTGATTGTAATAATAATTAATTATTGTATCATTAAATATATAAGAAAATTTATTATGTATAAATAAATTTAAGGATTATTCTTTTGGGACTATATTTTCTTTTTCTTTTTTCTTTTTATCGATATTATATTTATCATTGAAACGAATACGCGTTAATATTAGGATAATCTTTTTTTTGTTTTAAATAATTTTTTTAATTAACATTTATCTATATAACAGACGCGCGTCATTTTCTATTTCGGTATTTTAATGAATTGTTAAGTTATATGATCGTCTTGAAAATTCGTTCTAAGCTTTTTCCTTGAAGTTCCTAATAGTCTTTGGGATTTATTTTAAGATCACATATAACCAAACTGATTTATTATTAAACTTTACTTTGGCAGACCGTCGTCTATCGTCAGACTTCCTTGGTATCTCAATCTATGTAAGAATATTTATGTCGAATATATTCCTATAAAAGAATTATCAAAACATTCTAAATTCATTTTTTCATTTACTCGATATGATGTTTTTTTCTACGACCCTTCCTTCCATTTCTTTTATATATATATATTTTTTTTTCTTCTTTGTTGCTAGGATTACGATCGTATGCTCGTGATTTATAATAAAAGCTTGTTTCCCACGGTCCAGCAAATTCTCTCTTTCTCTCTCTCTCTCTCTCTCTCTCTCTCTCTTACTCTCTGTTGAACGATCAAGTAATCTTTAAGACAAAATCCGTTAACGCTTGACTCACGAGTCGACGAAACAATGAACCATCCGTGAACAAAATTCACCCTCCATAGCGTTTCAAATAAGTCTTGAATAAAAGTTATAGAACGAAAGAAGAAAAAAAAAAAAACAAAAAAAGAAAAAAAGATTTCAAGTACACCATCATCTCAGTCAGGGAAATTATAATACGTTAAAACAATTATCAATCTTCCTATAATTTATATTACACTTTATATTTCACATTCGCATATATTATTTTCTATTAATATTAGTTCAATTCAAAAATAATCATCTTCGTTTAATTTCATTTAATTATTTTCCAATTCGTAATTCAATATTAAATTTTACGATAATTGTTTGGAAACGGTTGAGAAAAAATGTATGTTTTTTGATTATGATTAAAAAGAAAGAAAATAATCATCCTTCCTATAGATCTTTTATATTCCACAAAATTTCTTCCATCAACCAACGTTGTGTCGATATCAAATATTATCGAATATTTATCGAACGCGCGAAAACGTTTGAGGACAAAATTCAATATAATCGGATGAATCGTCGATCGAATATCTAAGAATATAGATATATTATAGAACGATTATTGTCTCCTATTGTACCGAATGGAATAAAAAAGATCTGTCCTGTAAGTGATAGGACAGATACATGGTTTTGCTTTATAAGAAATAAGAAAAAGAAATAAAAAGAAGAAGAAGAAAGAAAAAAAAATAAATAAAAAGAAAAAGAAGAAGAAACCGCAGGAATAATCGCAGATTCAAAAGCGCATCATCCCATTGAATTACGTTTTTAGTCTAGCCAGGGGTACCGGAAGTCGTATCCGAGAGGAGACAAAGCCAAAGAAATACACGAACGGGGGCGGTAGTCAGGAAAGTAAAAGATAGAGAGAGAGAGAGAGAGAGAGAGAGAGAGAGAGATGGTGGTAGGATAGATGGATAGGAAGAGGTGGGGGCCGAGAGAGGGAAGTAAGGTATGAAGAGGTAAGGGGAAAGTTCTGTTTCATCGGTGCTTTTGTCTCGCATCCTGAGAGAGTACGATGAATATAAGGAGTATGAATAGATCGGATGATCCTAAGGTAGGTCAGTCCATTCTCGTCGTTTGCGGGAGACTCCTGGTACCTCTGATCCCACCCCCAACTCCCCTTCTCATCCTTCTTCGTTTTCTTTCCCAAATTATTCGGTCCAGTGGGGAAGGGAAAAAAATTGCTTTACGTTTAAACGGTTCGAAAAAAAATATCATCCCCCTCGTTTTATTTTCATTTTATTTTTCTTATACATCGGTCTACACCAAAAATTTGTCTCGTTCCTTGTCTCTCTCTCTCTCTCTCTCTCTTTCTCTCCGCTTTTTTACCTCTTTTCATTTAACGCCATATTTAAGAAAATTTGTTTTCTTTAGATATTAAACGAACTCGTCGATTGTACGTAGACTTCTATTTCGCGTCGATTAAGGGGAACAATGAGGGAGTGAGGGGGTAGGAGATAGGGGGTAGGGTGGTAGCGTATATCGGAAGGAATGCTTGCTCGTAGATGTGTATAAATATGTCCATTGGATCAGGATCGATCGATTGTAGGTACGACCAATGAGAATACTAACAATACTCTCCTTCGGAACAAACGGCCATGCAAATCCGATAAACGAAAGTAGGAACAATCGTTCGTATACTAACAACACTAATACCAATAACAGCATCGCTAACAGCAACTGCAGCAGAATCAGCAGCAGTACCACCAACAGTAAGCAAGAAAGTAAGCAAAGTTTGCTAACTCTTCGTCACCCTTCGTATAAACCCTTTTCTTTATTTCATTCTTTATTTCTTTCATAATTTTCCACCATCCATATACTAGAATTCTTCAAATCTTCCGGCAATTAACGAGCCCACGTTTAATCAAAGCTTCTGTCATTTGTTTTAATGAAATCGAATAAGAGAGAGGTCGAATTGATTTTAAATAAACTCGACCAATCAATTACGAGGAAGTCTCGAATTATTTTCATAATGGCTTAAGTTGTCCCTATTTTAAGATTGTAAGGCTTATCTATCGATCAAAGTATATGTTTACGTGTGTGTGTGTGTGTATGTGTATGTTTTGTAATATATTAGATTAATTTGAATGGGATTTATGTTGTTATTCAATCAATCGATAATTGTATTCACGATGACGTAATCTTTCGAGAATCTCCTATGTAGGATTCCAATCAGATTTTGAATCTTTGAAATAAATTCTAACGATCTATATATGTGTAAGTGTGTGTGTATAAACGACCTGCTTGTTGCTGGATGAAATCACGCGCCCGCGATAACGCCAGGGTTCCATTGTCGCTTGGTGTTCGATAATGAAACAATTAATCATCCAATTAGGTTGGTAGTTTACGTCTTCCCTATCGGGAGTACTCCCTTGTCGTTTAAGGCTTATTCTCAAGTTTGATAAATATTTTAGATTTATTATTACCCCAATGGCGATCAGTTTTCTTAGTCTGCCAATCAACTTTCGATCATGTTCATGTTTACGAGTGTATTTATTTACGTGTGTGTGTGTGTGTTTCGTTGTAAAACTAGTAACAGGACTAAATCGTTTCCTTATTGCAACACTGTTTTTGCCCCTAAACACTGTTTGTACTTTTTACACGTGAGTCGAATCATTATAGATCAATTCAGGCGTATTCGCATAATTTTTAATGATTTAAACAATTTTTTTGTGTTGATCATAGAAAGATTATTATTGAATGTTTGGTAATTAACGTTTCCATTCAGATTGCAATTATTAAACATTGTTTTAACAATGTAGAAGAGAAATCAATGTAATCATTTATTTCCGATGTCATTCGTAATTTGTTTTTCGTATATCATTCTTTTTCCTTATTTGTTCTTTTTTTTTTCTTTTTATTAACACGATCAATACGAAGAGAATAATAAAAAAAACAAGGCAGTGACGCACACGCGTATTAATTAACTTTGAGAAATTGATTCTTTGATATTATTCTAAGAATCTTTCTATATTATTCTTTTTCCTTCCTCTTTTTGTCAAAAGATAATTTATTAATTTATGTTAATTATTGTTGTTGTATATTATATCGAATTGATGGAAGTGAATCGATCTATGGTTGGTATCTAACGATGACGTTTTAATTACTCGTCCCTATATATCTCCCATCTCTTATTCGCCGATATCACATGCGAACTTCTCATAAATATTAAAACGAAAGTGTGACAACTATTCTCCAACACGAAGGCCGTCGTGATTATGCAGCTTCGACTTAACAATATAACCGAGGCACACGTCGGCCTTCGCAAAAGTGCATTCTCTCTCTCCCTCTCTCTCTCTCTTTTTTTTTTCTTTCTTTGTTGCACTCATACACTCGTTCGTTCGTTCGTTGTAATTATTCACCTTAACCGCGTCTCTCATTCTGATCGCGAAACTATGACGATTTGTGTGTCCACGAGTACAAATTGAATTTTCTTTTCAGTTTTATTTTTCTTTTTTCATATTTCTATGTGATATCTGAACCGTGGGTCTCAATTGTTTTTCTCCATATTTCTAAATTTCGAAGAATCCGTACGAGTTTTAATCGACTCGCGTGAATTATTATTATAGTTGAGAATGTAAGAGTGTAAGGGTGTCTTTTAATAAAAAAAAAATATATATATATATAAAAGAATAAGAGAGAAACAGAGAGAGTAGGGAACGATTTGCTCGCGTGTTTAGCATTTGCTTTATGAGACTCATTTTTAGCAACGTCATTCCAACACGAGTGGCACAAAAGTTCCATTATTGTCAATCAAAATCATCATATAAACTCTATCAAATTTCTATAATATTTAATTCGTCTTTTAATAATGATCATAATGTTATCGTTGATTCGATATAACCCGAGAAGATATCGTATAATAATTTATTTTCAATTTAATAAAAAAACCGGATTAGAGAGCAGAAGAGATCGATCGGATGCGTTAATTCTTAAAAATAAAAGATTCCACATTGTAAAAATAAATAAAAATAATTTTCGTAATATTTAAAGGGACAAATTTAATTACAATTTAATCACGATAGTATTCGATATTTAACATCTTTTATATTAATATGAAAATTTGTCTTTGTTAAACAATATTTAATACATATTAAATCGCATGTAAAATATAGAAAATGACCTAGATGAGATTTCGAGAGTATACTAATCTCTTATTTTTCTTAAATCGATATTATATCTTCTTAAGATCATAAGCAATCTCTCTTTCCCTCTCTCTCTCTCTCTCTCTCCCTCCCTCTCTTTTTCTTTCTCTCTCCTTATACTCGTCACAGCAACGAACTTGCTCGATGTAGGAATGACACGAGCGGTTATCTCACTAGCCACGCGATATTGTCATCAGGGGTAGAAGGGGTAAGTGTAGTTACCGCGAAAGAGAAGACTGAGAAACTTCGAGAGAAAGAAAGAGAAAGAGAAGGCTTACGATAAGATCATCTTACCACCCCCATGGCACAAGTCGACAGTGGCCTTTCCCTGCCTTAGTTCGACCCTCTCCGTGACTTGACGGAGACCATTTCAACGATAGCACATACATATATACACACATAACATACATAAACGCATACAAACATATATACATATATACATACATACATACGTACGTACATACGTACAAGACTTTAGCCGACCAACCGCCATGTTATCTCGCACGCGAATTAGCTCTACAGATTTCCTTTTTCTTTTTTTCTTTCTTTCTTTTTTCTTCTTTCCTCTTCCTCTCTCTCTCTCTTTCTTTCTCTTTCTCTCTCTCTTTCTATTTCTCTTTGCCACTTTTACCAGACGACGACGTTGCGACAACGTCGAATAAGGTGGAAAAGGCTTGCTTCTGCACGCATAACTCTCCAAACGCTACTATTTCTAATATTATTATTATTATTATTACTACTACTACTACTACTACTATTAGTACTACTACTATTACTAGTGCTATTAGTATTAGTACTATCACCACCTTGATCGTCAGCACCCTCTTCTCTAACCTTCTTTTTCTTCAACACACCCACTCCCTTCCACCCCATCCCACCCCCCACGTTCTTTTCTTCTTTACTTATTACGAGCATCGGATTAACCGTGCTTCTACCAACCACGTCGTATGCATCGAACGAGAACACAACGTATTTCTACGACGTTAAACTTAAAACTACTTTACGTGTGTTAACGTAATATATTATAGTTGCATCGATGTATCCCCCCCCCCTGCTGAGCCACCACCCACACCACCCTACTTCTTTCCTTCGCTTACGTTGTTTTACGTTCTTGTGTTTTCCTAGTTTTATTTTCTTCGTTTTATATATTTTTTCTTTACTCCTATTAATAATTTACTTGGAATTATGCGATGTGCTACGTTATCTTATTTAAATTCTCGTATTATGAGAATATTTAAATAAATATGATTTGATTATGTTGTTCGATTTGATTTCTTTACTTTATTTTATTTTATCTTTAGAGTAATTGTAATTTTTTATTTCCTTGAGGTGGAGGGAAAATTGTTTTTAATTACTTTTTTTTCTTTTTCATTTAATTTATAATTAATCGTTGATATTTTTTTTTTGTTTTTGATAAAAACATCGAGCTTTTTAAGATAAAATATCAAGCGTATTATAAATAAGTGGTAGTATCGTAGGAAAGTATTTGTTTTTCATAAATAATATTAAATATTAAAGATTTTTTTTTTTTTTTATAGAGAAAATATTTTGTTTCATCGAATGAATTAGTTTTCTTTCTTTTTTTTTCTTTTTTTTTTTTTTAGCGAATCTAAATTACTTCGATTTTTATTTGTAAAAGAAAACTTTAAAGATTGTTGGGGACCACTTTGAACTCACTTATTACTACTATCTCGAGTAGTCTTGGTTTATTAACCCTTTAAAAAGAAAAAAAGTAAGAAGAAAAAGAAAACATGTAGGAGGATGGGTTTTTGACCGGTGAGAAAATTAAAGGTCAATGACCTCTCGTAATACGGTCCTAAGGTACATACATACATACATATCATCTCATCTTATTCGAACGATGATTCATAACTTCTCATTCTCGAATGTTGTGTCTCTCTTTCTCTCTCTTAATTTTTATTTTAATTTTTGTTTTTGTTTCTCTCTGTTTCATTTTAAAGATACGACCAAGAGTAATATTTGAAAGGGGTGTAGAATGGCAAGGGAAAGGCACAAACACTTTGGTGCCTTCGTTCGAACCGAGAAGAGTGTGTTATCATTTCGGAGCACGTACTAAAGTCGTTCTCTCTTCTTTATTTACCTTCCTTTCTCTTTCTCTCTTTCTTCCTTCCTTTCTTTCTTTCTTTCTTTCTTTCTTTCTTTCTTTATTTCTTTCTTTTAT
>NW_014569655.1:43806-68492 GCF_001313835.1 Polistes canadensis
GATGAGATCCATGTTCTTAAGGGAAAGGGTCGCGTAGGTCGCGTGAGAATGAAGACGATGAGGTCTGTCTATTCGTGAGACGAAAGAACAGCAACGAATTATACGCCCGTGCCGATGTGATTCTTTACTTATTTTTTTCTTTTTATTCTTTTTTTCATTTTTCTTCACTAGTCGTAATATATTTTTATTCGTATGGATTTTACATGCATCGGATACGTAGATAAACGTCGTTTGCTATGTTAACATTTGACTTTTATTTTTTAGATATTAATTGTTGCTTTTGTTTTGTCTCTCTGTAATATTTAAATTAATTTTATAATTAAAATATATTGCGTGGAAATAATTTTATTGAGTTATCAATATCTCTGTTCACATCGTGTCTAATTTTTGGTTACCTTTTAATCAAAAATAAATAAAAGCAACGCTATAAATTTGATCATTTTTCGTTAATGTTATGTATAATTATTGTTGAATAAATTTGTATTGAATAACTTTCGTATATTTGTATATAACACACAAACATTATATAGGAAAATATTATTATTTAGATGATTTTAATTAATTTTGATTTATTTTCAATATTTAACGATCGAATGAGACCTGGAAGAATGCATATAAATTGATTATTCTTTTTTTTAATGTTTATTTTGAATTATTTTCTATATATATAGAATATATCGTAAGTTATCATAGGAAGTTGAATAAATAATTATATGCGATATTATTAAGCGTTCGTTAGCAAATATTTCGTTAACGAATATTTTCCACGAGGGATGATTATTTTAACATCGATTCACGCGTAAAAAGAGAGAGAAAGAGATCGTTGGAAATTATTAATGAAGCTTTTAATAACGCGAAATTAATATAACGAAATAATAATAATAATAATAATAATGATAATTAATAATTATAATGAAATAATAAGTATAAAACAATAAGTAAAAATGTTGATACATAAATATTTGTAATGTTAAGATAATAAAGGTATTTTACAAAAGGATCAATATTGAATGAAAGAACAATCCACATGGCAAGAGTTCTCTTGACAATTCTTTTACCTTTCAAAATGCAATATGCGCAGACTCGTAAAGTCATTTCTTTTTCTTTCTTTCTTTCTTTCTTTTTCTTTCTTTTTCTTTGGTGGGGTTATTCGCCACCCACAGAGGACAACAATAACGACTGTTCTTTCGTCTTGAAGTAACCTAAGTTAAACTAAAATATATACTTACTCTATAGAATTATTTTTATAAATTTCGAATTAGGAATTGTCATTAGGTCGATAAGTTTAAACAATTATAATTTTAATTAAACTGATACGTAAACGATAAAAAAAACGAAATTTCAAATAAATTAAATTTGATCTTAAATTTATATTTGATATTATATATTTAATTATTTGATATTATATATATTTTATATTTTCGTTATATATACATTCGTACTCTTCCTAAAAGAAAAACATATATAAACAAAAATAAATATAAAAGAAATTTTTAATGATTTTTATATAGAGGACAATGAATCAGTTTACTGTTGGATTTCGAAGAGGAAAGTGGTGCTGAATTTCTTCTCCTTGCTACCAGACTACAATATACATTTTCGTTCGATTAATTAACAATCATTTAAGGTATATCACACACAATCTAATGTATTTTATAATTAATATTGAGGATCGTAATTATATATATATGCATTCATTTTAACGTTCCATATCGAATGATGACCCCGATAAGTTGAAAATTTTCATCTAATAAAATATCTTATCGATACACTAGATATAATGCTTATAGATTTTAAGCAAAAATGAAATAAACGCAAACTGTGTACGATTTTAAATGACACTAACTGATTGTAATACGTATTGAAGAAAATTAAGAAATATTTTCGAACAAAAAAAAAATAGATCAGAAAAAGGAGACACACGAGATGGATGGACATATGCGATGATTTTCTTCTCTTTTTTTTTTTTTTCTTTTTTCAAGGCCACGTGTAGGACATTACGTAATTGTAAACCTCGAAGGATGTAGTAGGCGGGATTTTCTCAAATTTTTTCTACGAACTAACTGTCCTCCCTTTTTAGTTCTTCCCTTAGTCCTGATTTGATCTCGTTATAAAATATTCTTCGGAACTTCAACTATTCGTTACAAATATTTTTAAAGCACACTTTAACAATAATTTCTATCCTCCTCCTCTAAAAAAACAAAAAAGACAAAAGAAAAATAAATATAAAAGATACAATAGATGAATTTGATCTAATTTTAAAACTACCAAGAATTGTTCTCCTTATTTCGAATTTGTTAAAAACACACACACACGTGAGAACATGAATTACGATTGGATTGATTCATTTTGTCATTCGAGTATTTGTACTGTCAGTTATTTTTCTCATAGGTTACAAGATAGTTGGCTATTATGTTACGTGACACTTTGTAAACCATTACGTAATAATACATATACACACACACACATGGTTGTATACGTTAAACATGAATGAGTCGAGCGGGTGGACATGTGTGAAATTAGCTTAATCTGTAGCTCGGATGACAATGGTGATAGAAACTCTCTTTCTCTTTCTCTTGTGTTATGTACGACACGTATCGTCCTATGTACAGGCTGACAAATCTCACCCCATCAACGTGACAACCCTGATGCTGTCTTCACCCCGTGTAAATACATTAGAGGATGATCCTCCCATTGGCGTAATCATTCTTCAATCTCTCAATTAAAATTCCAAAATTAAATCGTCAAATATTTTTCAATATTTCCACAACGAAATTCATACTCGTCGCATATGTTTTATCAAAAAAAAAAAAAATAAATAAAAAAAGAAAAAGAATTACGTCGAATACAATTGGTTCGATGTAAATCGTATCATCCGTTTGGAAAGAAAAAAAATAAATAAATATATATATATATATTTAGGGGTTGTGTTGAGAATAAAATGGGATAAGAGAAGAAAATAAAGTTCTACGCTATTGTCACAGCAGATATCAACCGAGGAGTAATTTAACAATGAAGCCAGCTGGCGCGTGCTAACAGCGAAAGGAGTGGGGGGAGTTAGAAGAGAGGGTGCGGGGGGTGGTGGAATGGTCGAGGGGTTGAAGGGGGTTACAAGATCACGACCCCCTAATGTAGTTATATAGTGTACTTTCTAACGCACACGCATAAGGTATTTCACGCGAGTTGGGCGACAATAAGCTGGGATGCCCTCAGCCCTTTTGTCATGGTGGTTCTCGCGTCAATGCACATAGAATCTCCCATCTATTTTTCTTTCTATCTCACCGATCCTCCCTTTCTTTCTACGTTCTTGTATATATATATAGAAATGTGTGTGTGTGTGTGTATTTGATATATATGCGTGTGTGTATGTGTGTATACGTCGACTCTGTTCCGTGACGCGTGCAAAGCACCACACCGCAAAACCCTCTCTCTCTCTCTCTCTTTCTGTTTTTCTCTTTCTTTCTTTTTCTTTTTTTCTTATTCATTCTCTCTGTCTCTGTCTCACTTTATATTCTTTACGAAGCTAATTGAGCGATCGTCGGAGCTTTTAGTCAGCCTTAGCCCACGATATATTTTCGAGTACACTTTAAAGTCGAGCTTAGGCTTGCTTGGGTTGATTCTTCGTTAAACGAATCTTATTCGATCTCGTTTCACGCCTCGCGACGTTTAAAACCCTTTATTTTATATATATATATTTTTTTTGTTCATTTCCTTCGAGATAGTTTTTGTTTAAATTGGATTTATTAATTTTTATATTCTCTTTTTTTTTCTTTCTTTCTCTTTTCATTGGATTTTAAGAGAGTTTGATTAATTGTATACAAAAATTCATTTGTATAGGATTAATTATTATTAATATAGATTTATAGGATTAATTATTGAGATCGTTGGTTTATTTGTTTATTTCAAAAATTAATTCTATGATATAATAATTGCCAATATTCGTTCATATTTAAAATAATATTTCAATGTTGTTGGATTTGTTTAAATATTTTTTTCTTTTTTTTTTAAAAAGTATAAATGAACGTAGAATATTATAATTATTGACATTGTAATTTATTTAATAAAGTTGCATTTCTACACCATAAAATATATATGATATATAATATATCATTAATATATAATAATTACATATATATATAATATATTTATATTATTGTATTATTTTTTCCGTCATCCGTGCACTAAATGTCATCGAAAAAAAAGTTACAAATAACGTTCTTACTCCTTGAAGGAGTTAATAAAATATTCTACAAATATTCTCGTTCGCATTTAAATTACCATATTATATAATTTATATAATTTAAATTACTATATTACATCATAGTTTCGAATATGTTCATAGAATTTTCTTTTGAAATATAATAAATATAAACATTCCTATATATAAAAATAATTCTTTCGTTATAATAACGAAGTGTGAACAAAAAAAAGAAAATAAAAAATAATAATATAAAGCATAACACGCGCGCGCGTGTATTAAATAAATTAGATATATCGCATAGTGATTTATCTAACATCTTAAATATCCACGTTAAACATTATTCTACACAGGAGTATGAATAATTGGTTCAGAACAATAATTCCAAAGCTTGGTGTTCCGCCTCCATGAATGCATTATACATCTTCTCTCTCTCTCTCTTTCTCTCTTATCCGAAAACTACCCCCGATTCTCCCCACCCCGTTATACGAAGCTTTATGATTAAGTAATAAAACATTTAGGCTCCTCCCGTCGACCCAGACTCAAAAACATCCCTTCGGATTATTCTCGTTAGCTTCATCTTCGTCTTTCTCATATGACTTCACTCATACATACACACACACACACACACACACACGCACGCACGCATAGATACACATATATACGCGTAGGAGAGAATCGTATACGCGAGCGTGTAGAAAAGGGCGTGACGACAGATGCAACCGAGAATATCTACCCCTCTTCCCTCTTCCAACCTCCCCCTACCCCCTTCCCACCCTACACCCTTATTGGGCGGTACAGATTTTCTACTGATTTTTTTTTTCTTTCCTCTTCTCTTCTCTTCTCTTTTTCACTTCTCTTTTTCTTTTTTCATTTATCTATCATTCTCTCTCTCTCTCTCTCTGTCTCTTTCTTTTTTTCTGTAGCACCCTCTTTCTTCGAAAACGACGATCATCGATAAGGATCGACACAAGAGACTTTTCAGAAGCTGATCTAGATCTTAATTTACGGGTTTGGTGGTATTGTTCGTTTTAAACAATGACCCGTAGCAAACCACTTACAGAATTCGAATCTTATCTTTTTTAATATATATATTTGGAATATTTTTTTATCTATATATATATAAATAATGTATTATATTAATGAATATTATTTATGTAAATCTATAATCTTTGATATTTTATTATATTTTAATATAAATAAGATTCATTGTAATATTTTTGGTTAATTAATTTCAAAATATTTGATATATATTTTATATTCAATTAATACGTAGTTGTACATTTTGAATCTATTTTACGTTGAAATAATGGAAATTATTCCTATGATTTTTTTAACGTTATTTAAAAAAAAAATATATATATATTTATTATAGGAAATTCCAAAGGATAAAAATGAACAAAACTCGAATGAATAATAAATTATTGTTAAACGACATAACGCGGCATTGTAATAATGATTTTTGATGAAAATCGTATTCCCATTGATCGAATAGTTTACTACCCCTTTTCGTTCGTTCCCTTTTTAGTATACCTTATTGGTCTAAACGGTAGAGAGGGGTACAGTTGCGTGCAGAAGGACAATGGGACGGAGTACCGGATACTCCGGCTTCCAGACCTGATTTATTAAGCTTTCGAAGCTCGCGGATTGCCTGTAATTCTAGTTATTTCGTTCCTAATCCAAAAGGTTCCTTCTTCCTGTCCGAAAATCACAAAGATTTCTTCAACTTTTCTAATCCTACCTTAGACTTTGATTACATTTCTCTCTCTCTTTCTTTCTTTCTTTCTTTCTTTTCTTAATCGAACGAATAAAAAAACCCAAAGAAAAAAGAACAAAAAAAAAATAAACTAAAAAATTGTTTCCTTACACTATTATATTATTGTAGGTTATAAAAAAAAGAAAATTGCATACCTCGGGGAGGAGAAAAAAAATAAAAATATATCGATCGATCTCTAACGGCTGTGTTAGAAGTTCAACCGACGAGTATCAGCTTTCTTTATACACTTCAAAGATTCTTCATTCATCCCTCTCTCTTTCTCTTTCTTCTTCTTCTTCTTCTTTCCCTCCCCCACCACCACCTCCTCCTCTTCCTCCTCCTCCTCCTCTTCTCATAGAATTTTGGCAAAGACGATAGTACTTCTCTCTGTTCGTGGGCGTATCCTTGCTTCTAAAGTTACGCATGGTACTAAACTCTACGTTAAGTTAGAAGCAACGTGTACGTGAAGTGGAGTACGGTTACCAACATCTGACCTCGCACACAATATCGTTCATTAAAATATGAATGCAGCTGCAGTTCACGCGTGTCGTAACCGGCACGCGACATCAAACTTTTCACTCGAGTCGATTTCTTCTTCTTATTCTTATTCTCTCTCTTATTATTATTATTATTATTATTATTTGTATTTTATTATTTCAAATTGAGATGTCAGCTGTTTAGATAAGTTTCATTTTAATATGACAATTTTGTATTTGAATCTTACAGTGTGTATACGTGTATAAAAATTTGTCAAAGATTTCATTGGCAAATGTTTTTTCGATCATATTTATCATTTATTATAATAATATTTTGATTTTTAATTAAATCACATTTAGATATTATAACAAATAGCAAATTTCATTCTTAAGATTTGACGATTCAATTTTTAATTGGTTAAGAATCAATCAATGTTGAAATTTGTTGTTAAATATGTGTATTTACGATAAAATAAGATTAATATTTTTAATTTGATATCTTACAGATAAATATAAGTAATATACATTATAGTATATAAACGGTCATTTGATCACTCACAATAGGAATAGGTATACACGAAGTGTCGATAGATTTAGCATTTAAAACAAATTGAAATCTTGCTGAACAAAATTTCTTTTATAAATTATTAAATAAGAACAAAAAAAAAAAGGAAAACTTTTTACTAGCACGTTTGAAGAATAATTTTTCAATAAATTGTGTTTGTATTATCGAGACGATAATGTCATTTGTCGAATAATTTATTGATCTAACTTTAACAAACGATTGATTCGATGTCGAATAATCACAAAATAAAAAGAAAAAAAATAAAGTAAAAGAAAGTAATATTTGATTAACTATATATCATATCCAATTGATATATTATAATATATTACTATTTTTTTTTTTCTTTAAGCGTTAATTTGACAATTAACGGTAGGAATAGTAGTATACACGAAGTATCGGTATAAGTTTAGTGTTATATATAAAATACGTCAAAAGTAGGACGGTAATATCGAAAAAATGATTGTCACACTTATCCTACTCGTAAGTTAGTACGTTCCTTATTTATTTCTATCTTTCTTTTAGCTCTTATATTATTATTTTTCTCGTTCATTCTAAAGGCGGGAAAAACAAACGTGCCGGAAATTTATCGACGTTGGGTTGGATGAGATAGAAGAGGCACGAAAGAAAATGCAATCAGCAAAACGGCAGATAGTGGCGTGATCGTTGTTTGGCGCCGTGTGCCGTCACTTCCGGCGCGGACGATAGGCTGACGCATAATTTCCGGTCCGAGCAGGAGGATCCATCGATCAAACACTTTGGAACTCGAATAACCTCGAAAACTCTACGAGGAGATAAACTTTTCTTTTATATTTTCCCTCGATCTCTTACATTTTTTCTTTTCTCTTTTCTTTCTTTATTTTTTTTCTTTTTCTTCCTCTTCCTCTCGTATGCGTTGTGAATCTACATATTTTACATATGCATTGTATTCAAAAGATCCATCATATTGATCCATAGATCTTTCTTATTATTATTATGGTGTTATTGTGTATAATATTTATACGTTGATGTCTTTTTATAATTGTATTGAAGGATTTGATCATTTAAATTTAAAAAAAAATAATTAATTGTATCATAAAAATATATATATATATATATATGCCACGTATAAAAGTGAATTGATTATACGATAAATCAGTCATTGTTATAAATTATATATCATTCTACTTTCTATTCGCACGGTTTTCCAAAAAAAGATAGTTAGAAAGAAAAAAAAATACAGAAAGAGATAAAATCTAGTCTGAAGTACCGGGGTATCGTTATATTGACTTAGGATCTCCTATATCAAAGAGTAAAAAATATGAGAAAGCAAAAGAAGAAGATGAAGAAGGAAAAAATTAGAAGAATAAATGGAGGGTTAATCTCGTGAAATATTTCACAAAGTTATCAGAAAAAGAAAGAAAGAAAGAAAGAAAAAATGAAAGAGAGAGAGAGAGAGAGAGAGAGAGAGAGAGAGAGAGAGAGTAAGAAGAAGGTGACACTTCGTTTTCACAGTGAAAATCCATACCCCACCCCCACCCCCTGTAACCACTCCCCTAACCACGAAGCCCCCACTACTCTTCTACTCTTTTCATCTCACTTCTTCTTTTTCGAAAGTTTCGTGCGAGACGAGAAGACGGTAATTATTTGGAACCCTTTGATGGACGTTCTATCCCATAACACACTCCATAGTCTCGGGTTGCCCCATAAAGAAGTCGGACGAATCTCTGTAGCCCCACACCGAGCTACTGTGTCATACCTCGTGGAACCGACACCATACTCTTATAAATTCGATGCTTCATTTCACGCCTGCCTGCAATCCTATATGAATACTCAAAGACCGCCCTGCAAGGATCCGAGAAGTTCCTACTTTTTTTTTTCCTTTTTTTTTCCATGCTAATAAATCAATCGAAGTTCCACCAAGGAAACGAATAAACTTTATCTACCAATTTTCTTTTTTTATATTTTTATTCCATATCTCGTAATTTAAATTGTTTGTAAGTTGAGATGTTAGAAGATGAACGTTATAATTAATTGATGAAATTGTTTATATTTTTATTAATATTAATAAATTATATTAATCATTATTTTTTTTGTTCTTATTTGTATTATATTTCGATAGAATTGATTGGATTATATTTTTGTTTAAATCGTTCGTAAGTTGGATATTATGATATAAATGTTATAATTAATAAATTGATGATATTTTTGATATAATACATATTTCTGTTAATAATTATTAAATTCATTGGAAGGAATTTAAATCTTAATCATTTTTCTTTCTTTCTTGTGTATTTCGATAGAATTTGTTAATATATTTTGTTATTTTTCTTTTTTATTTTTTTGTTTTAAGAAAAAGAACTTCCACGTTTAAATCATATTATCAAAATTGTGAATGTACGAATGATAAATAATATTTGAGATAGTATCACATCACAGAAAGATGAAACGTAAATATGGTGATTCTTTATTCGTCATATTTCAAGTTTACTATTTATTCCCTTTGTCCTATCTCTTATTTCTGGTATATTGAGATGCCAGGCGGTGGGTATCGTAACACAATGAAAATTATTAACGAAATAATCATGATCCTAGGTGGTAGAATAAATTGAAGAAAGATCCAACGGATGTCATCAAACCCCTCTCTTCTATTTATCTCTTTTAGTACAAACAAGGGACACACGAGTGTCGAGTTAAGGTTTCTCAGAGTTTTTCTTGTGGTAATATAGTTAAGTATAGTTTGGTATATATATGGTACCGTCTTTATCTCTTCTCGTTGATTGTTTAGGTTGCCGAAGCCCTTACCACATATTAGGGAACATCGAATAAGAAAGAAAAAGATAGAGATAGGATACTACAAATCCCACGATATTCACTTACAGGTGCTTCTTTCAAAGATCCTTTCTTTATTGTCTCTCATTTCCTTTCGTTTTTTTCAATTTCTTTTTATCTATCTATCTATCTTTATGTGTTATTTATTTTATCACGTGTAATGTAATCTTCTGTTTCCTTCGTGATAAATAAATTCCAAAAATATTGTGATTAATTTGTGTTCAACAAACATTTATATTGTAATTTTATCAGGATTGGTATCTAATTCATTATTTGTGTTCATTGTTAAGCTATTTCTTTTGATATATTACATTCTTTTTTTAGTATATAATGAAGCTAATTTTTCTTTAATATAATTTATATACAATATTTATAAATCATAGTATTCGCAGAGTAAAATTTTGTTCGTATTTTTGTTTTCTTATTTTTATTTTTAATTTATTTTAAATATAGATAATATTATAATGTATCATATATACGCTGATATATATTATTGTTCCTTTTAATATTTGATTTTATTCCGAATTCAACTTTCAATATAAATTATTTTAAATAATGCGCACTAAACAAAATAGTTTATTTTTGTTATTACATAATAAATTTGATTATTAGATCAATCGTTTTGATCAGTTTCGATAGAAATGTGATTGTACAATTAATCGTTTATTTATTTGATTGTAATTTTGATTAAGGAATAAAAATGATGTCTAAATTTTCTAATCAAAAACCAAAGATAATCGTTGAGCAAGTGTCTTCAACGTTATCATATCACACACACTCATTAGCGTCATCATCAACGTTTTTAGATTCGTTCAGAGTTGCGGTCATTCTGGTTAAGTTTATTTCTTATCTTCGACGTGCTTAACATTTTATTACTATCAAGAAATGAATTGTTTCTAAGTTAAATAAATAGAAAAGAAAAATATTAAACACACGTATGAAATAGAATAGTTTTATTTTTTTAAGTGAGTAAGCAAGCGTTTTTTTAAAAAAGTAATAGAACTTTGAAATTAACAAAAAATGAAAAAAGTATTAATCGGTTTCTAATCTTTTTTAGATAATATCGTAACACTCACACGCTAGCGCACACGTGCGCACACACACACATTTAGATGTATATAAGTGTATTGGTAATCAGGTATGACGAATTACAAATAATTTAACTTAACAGTACGTGCTCGACTTTATTCGTGAAAAGTTTTCTAATTCTAAATTCATTATTCTTAAATTCATGAATAATTATTTTGGAAAAATAACGTTGGAAATAAATCAATAAGATTTAAAATGATTCATTCGGATATATAATAATATTTGTTAATTATTTAATCCTTTGATCTTACTACCAGTGTAAATAATTTGAAAAATTGTCAATTAATTATTTAATCATTCTAATCCGTGTGTTATATTTATATCACACATGTGCGCTAATCGTAGTTCGATTAAACGTCAAAATAAATTGCGATCATGAAAATGTGTAATTATGTCGACTTTGATTCAGTGGACACCATTTTTCGTGAACAACAATCTAAGTGAGTATATTTAACAGAATAATTATTTTCAAACGATATTATTGTAAACAATTTTTTTTTTAACCGATCGTAGTAATCTTTTATTATTTTTTTTTTTTGTTTTTTTACGAAAGATTCTCAACGATTTTGTTTATCTAATTAAAATGTTACACATAGGAAGAAAAAATTCATGATAAAATATTTAAAACGTGATATAATAATAAATGAATAATTTTTGCGTCGAAATATTAAAACGACAAAATTAGAATGAAAATTATTATCAAATGGAAAACAACAAAAATGCAATCGGTTATGTTAAACGTTGTGTTGCATATATACATATATATATCTGCCTGCGAGTGTACATGTGCATATGCGTGTGAAAATGTTGAATGTGGTTGGCATATAATTTGTGTCGTTTCTTGTTCGGCGAACTTTAGCAAGTGGCTATTTGCCTTATCGACTAGTTCATTCTATCTTTCTCGTATTATCCTTCTTCGGTTCTTCTCTCTCTTTCGTTTTCTTCGGTTTTTTTTTATCTTATTCTTTTCAAGAAGAACACTATGTGGCACGCAATCTCAAAGGAACGTAAGTACGTAACTCGCATGCTTTCACTGCGTTTCGACGAAGAAAAGAGGTACCTGCGAGAATCTTGATAATGATAGAAGAAAGCACGATCATCGTTGATTATAAAACAACGAGCTTTTACTACCTTCTTATATACACGTCCTACATTTTCTCTCGATACTAATCTTTAATATCTTTTATTATCTATTAAATATATTAACCTGAAAGAGAAAAGAATAATTTTCTCTTAAATTTCTTTCTTTCTTTTCTTTCCTTTTTTTTTTTTTCTTTTTTTTTTTTTTTTTTTTTTTTTTTTTCTTATTACTATATCTATCTATCTATCTATTTATCTATCTTTTTTTAATTATACTTGAGAATGAATTTGAACGATATTAAATCTAAATAATTGCAATACAAAATTTTTTCTAAACGATAACATTTTTTTGATTCTTCCTTTTATATTTTTTTTTGTTTTGTTTCTCTCTCTCAGTCTCTCATTTTTTTGAAATAAATCTTACGATCCGTTATTAATGATTTTCAAAATAAATATAATACTAAACGATAGGAATATTAATAATCTTTCTTGTATTTATTATTAGTAAAGTATTTGTTTGATATTTTTATTTCTTTTTTTATTTAAATCGATGATTCATTTTAATGATTCAAAATTCAAAATAAAGATGAAACACAAATTTTGCGGATCATTCTTTTTCGTAAGAACAAAATATTATTCGTGTTTTTTTAATTTTACATTGGTTTTTTTTTTTTAATTTGACGTGGTGCACTTTAAATGTTCTAATGATTAATATCAACGATTAGATGAGTTTTGGTATCTCGTTCCTGTTTGTTAAATAATAAAAAGAGAAAGAGATAGGATCGCGTGTCAGTATTGATAAGATTAATTATGGATGGTTCGAATCAGGAAAATGTTCGTAATTTTCAATAAAGAAAACAATCGTTCCCGATTTGATTGCAAGAGATTAATTTAATAAACGAACTAACTTATTAACAAACATCAATGAAACTTTTATTAATTAATTCACTTATTCGTTTTTATTAATGTTTTTTTTTTTTTTTCATTTGTTTCTTCATTAAAATTCTTTAACTCTTTGAGACAGATCGGTATTAAAAGTGTTCCCCACCTTTTTGATTAGTAAATGTGCATTATTTAAATCCCACCCCCTATATAATAAAAAAAGAAATTAATTGGATTATAAATGTTCTTTTTTTTATGCTTTCACATTATGCTATTCCTTTATTAATAAAATAAACGAATTTTGTGGAATTTTAAGAGAAATTAAAAATTTCTGTGCGACACGAGTCTTTGTTTTTTTTTTTTTTTTTTTTTTTTTTTTTAAATTTCGTACTTCAAAAGGGTTAGTGAAAAAAACACATTGGAAATACCAGTATCGTTGATAGAGATCGTTAATATTTTTATAACCACTCGACGATTTCCGATCGTACGTGTTTATCTTAGAAAAATCAAAATTGGCCGAGCCTCCTACCTGCTGATTGCGAATCGATCAATTTTTATTGAAAATAAATGTAATAAATAAGCATCGATAAGATTGACACGGGTTGATCACGTTTCAATGACTTCCTATCCATCTTAAAATAATCCTTTTTTATTATTATATTTTATTTTATTTTTTTTTCTTTTTATTTATGCCGTAACCACATTTTTGATTTGCATTTTTGCAAATATTATATAATAGAAAAATTATTCTATTTCTTTTCATACTGATATAATTTTATTACGGTATTGCAATTTATATTTTCTTTTTTTTTTTTAAATATTCCCAATTTTAAATAGATGATTAATATCATAGGAATAAAATTAAATAGAAAAATTTGTTTAAATGTAAATAAGTATGTTTGTGTATTGTAAAATGTATTGATATTTCTTTATCCGATGTTAAAGATAATCTTAATTATTATAAATTAAAGGTAACAACAACAAAATCTTGGATTTATATTTTGTTTATCTTCATGTCCATGTTTATGACGAAGTATTATATATATTTTTTTTTAGTTATGAAAAAAAAGTAGTATACTTTTTTATTATAATAATTATATTCATCGTAGACAGTGTAACAAATTAAAAAAATAATAATTAAATTTGTACTTGTTTAAAAAAAAGATTAATGTTAAAATTATTAATATATTTATTATATATTGTGATAATCAAATGAATGAATAAACGATGTCGTAGAAAACGAGTATCCAGCCCTTAAGAAATCGTTTCGAGATTATGCTCTTCGCTTTAGGGGTTGTGTCGATGTTCTTTCTTTCTCATTCTCTCTCTTTTTTCTTGGTATAAGATGGGGGAAGAAAAATGAGTGAAATCCATTAGAGGGGAGATACCTCGTGTGTCTTTGACCTGACCCCCATCTTAACCAACTCACACGTATCTACGTGTCATATCCATGAACGTGACTAAAATATATGTTTTTATGTACTAGTACATATTACATCTTTAAATCCCATTTGTCTGTGAAAAATCTTTCGCCAAAGTCACGTGCATCCTTAATGCATTATTCAAATTTATTTTCGCATCTTTCTTCTCTATGTCCAATTTTTTAACACCAAATTCTGATCAACGATAAATAATTATTTCTATTTATACATTATATATTATACTTTAATAGAAAAATTATTTTTGTTTATTTGAATATATATAATATTATCGAAAATCGATCATTTTAATGTTCGTGATAAATATAAATAATTTTTTTTAAATATATATATATGCAATTATAATTGATATAGAATAAAAATAAAATAATATTCAATATATAGAATTTTAAATAATTAAAATATTATCGAAAATCGATCATTTAAATGTTCGTGATAAGTTTAGATCCTAGAACAGATAAAACGATAGATAATGTTTAACGAGATTAATAAAAATCTTTCTTGTCTGAAGAGTATCTAAGTCATAATAGCACTCGAGAAAAACAGTTACTTTTCTTCGAAGAAAGAAAGAAAGGGGAGAAGAAATAAAAAAAAAAATCTCGTAAACTCGTGATTGATCGTATCCTCATCAAGTTTTCTTTGACAACTGTGATAGGAAGGGAGAAGGAAGAAAGGACTGTCGTAAAACGCGTTAGGAATTCGAGGACAAGTCAGATCATTATTATCATCGTTAGAAACCTTAGCACCATCTTAATTTTTATTTCATCGTCGTTCTACGTGATCTACTGTAAACAGAAAAATAAAGAATATCATTTTTCTTAGTTTCTTTTCGAATGATCCTAGATGGAGAGTATATAAATTATTATTTTAAATATGTCGTGTTAAATACTTAACAAAGAACCTCGTTGTGATAGATTAAATAAATAAAAAAGTCAAAAAAAAAGAAAAAATCATGGGCTACTCAAAATAATCTTTTTTTTTTATATTTTATTTGTTTCGAATCATTTGGAAAATATTGTTACTCTATTACACGTACCACCTGGAGTTTAGTTGTCATAAAAAAGTTTATACGGCTAAAAAAATAAAAATGGACTTAGGTCAGTTTCAAAATGAACGGCTCATTTTATTGATTATTGTTTAATTTTTAATTTTTTGTTTCTTATTTTTTTTTCTTAGAAAATATCTCATTATACTAATCTGCAAATAAAACAATAAAAACAAATAATCTTATATTTTATAATCTGTTATATTTTTCTTATTTTTTATTTTTTTATTTTCTCTCTGTTTCTAATATATACAAACGTACTGCATATTATATAGAAAGAATAAAGACTCGTATTATCTCGATAAAACGAAACATATGCGAATACAATTGAAGAATAAGAAGAAGAAGGAAAGAAAGAATTATCGTAACAAAAAACTTTAACGATTACACCCGCCTGAAAGACAATTGGGGAGTGTTTTTAGTTTTTTTTTTTTTTATACCATTCCCATTGATCCACGATCGGTTGGTTGCACTTGCAAAGCGAATTAATTATTATTACAATTATTATTATTATTATTATAGTTCATTGTCTGTTTAACTGGACGATCAAGTAAATCGTCAATTCTCTTATTCTATGTTTGGACATGTGTTACATGCTCTCAAAGAAGAAATGATATGGCCGATCATGAACTTCCTGAACACAACCACAACCACTACTACCACTACCATTACCATCACCACCACCACCATAGATTATTCTCTTCTCTCGTTCTCACACACGTATATACATATTATAAACGTGTGTATGAACCCGTTCCTCTTCTCGTTTCCAAAGGACCGATCATCGTCGAGTCGTTTTGTTCCGGTAATGCGACGATTGTTGGCGCGAGCCTTGAAACAAAAACGCGGCCAAGCCATCTGTCGGTTTGTTAAAGTGAAAAAAAGAAAGAAAGAAAGATCGAGGAAATAAAAATGAGAGAGAACGAGAAAGAGAAAGAAGGAGACATGGGATATATAGTCGCGAAAGAGAGAAAGAGAGAGAAAGAGAGAGAGAGTGAGAGAGAGAATGAAAGAAAAGAGCATCCGCGAATGCGACGAAGGGATTGTTTTCTAGTGGCTTCTCTCGTTTAACCCCCCTCTCTTCTTCTTCTTTTTTTTACCACTAACCACTACACTCTTTCTATGAGAAAGATAGAAGGAGAAAGAGAGAAATGTTAACCGGAGGGTTTTATTTTTTTTCCTGTAGCTCGGACTCGACGATGACGATGACGATGATCGTCGTTTAATCCTTGCACCGATCATAGCAATTGTTTTATCAAATTGATTTGCTTCTCTATTATTTTATTATTTTATTTTTGATGAAACTTTTATCGTATCAATTATTGCGATTGGTTGTTGTCGATCGCTTATTTGTTGTTTTGTTTTGTTTTTTTTAAATATTAATATTTCATTTGAAAATTTTTCGCATATTCAATTTTGCTAATAGGAATAAAAATGAAATAAATATAATAATATGTTGACGTTTAAATGACCGCATATTATTATTAACCATAGACTTACTCCATTCTCGTTTCAAAATAATAAATAAATATTGTACATTATAGGAAATGTGTGTGAAAAATTCATATATTTATTAATCTTATAACTAATGTATTATAAAGGTAATTGTGTTAAAATAAGTTTGGTATGATATTTTTGAAAGCAAGTTTCTTCATGCAAAAGTACAGCACAAAAGTTATACAGAAAAGAGAAATTTCGTGAGCGGTTCTTTAAATGTTAATAATAATAATAATAATAATAATAATGTATTTATATTTAAAAGGGGGAAAAAAATGAAGCAAAGTAAAAACCTGCTTTTATTTATTGGACGAATTTAAATATTACAGTAAAATATATTATACTGCAATTTCTCATTGTATTGATAAAAAGTTTCAAAACAAATATATATATATATATGTATGTATACATTTATTTTATAACGAACGATAGGTGTTCGATATTTTTTATAAAGATTGTACTTCCGGTCAGGCAGATGTTTTATCATAATTCCCTATTCCGCTTCATCTATTTTATCTTACGATATAATCTGTCAATATAATCTCATCAGTTCATTCGATCGATGACTTTTATATTACTTGAATTTATATCTCTTACCCTATAAATAATAATAATAATAATAATAATAATAATAATAATAAATAATAATCTATTTATCTATTTATCTCTATTTATCTATCTGAAATCTTGCTTAAACTATTTAACGAAGCAAACTTGAAGTTTAGTGTACGCGTGCAAAGTTTTGAGACACCCAGTAGGTGGTCGATCAACACACCGTGTTGCTCGACACGCACCCCGCATAACACGCGTAAATGCGGTATAGTAAGCGGGGTCGTGGATTCTAGCAATTACACGGACTCGAGTACCCTCAGAAAACGGGTGCCCATTAGGATAAGAGAAAGAGAGAGAGAGAGAGAGAGAGAAAGAGAAAGAGTGATGAGAATCAAGGGAATATTCCAACAAGCGTTTTACAATACTACGTTTGATTTCTTCGATTCCTTTTTCAGAATATAATCTTTTAGTTTTTATTTTATTTTATTTTATTTTTCTTATTTCCTATTTTAAAGAATCAAAGGACAAGAGAATTTTTTTATTATAACTTAATATGGTATTTGTATACTTTTTTATTTATTTTTAATTGAGATAATTTTCTTTTATTTTTATGTTTATCTTTCTTGTCACAATATTTTTTTTATAATTATTAAGGATAGATAAATTTATTGTAAAATAATTGTGTTACAAATATAAATCCAATAAATTTCAGTCATGTAAAAATATCCATAAGAGGACTACATACACATGCACACACATATATGTTATATATATATATATATATATATATATAATATAATTATTTTATATCGAAGTAACTGGAGCAAGAAGCAGCACCTTACATCCTCTAATCTTACTTTCCTTAAAGTATCAAAGAAAAATGGCAAACCTTTTCTAAGTGCTTCGTTGTGTAACCCATTTCGCTCAGCAGTGGGTTATCGGAAATTGGCGTCATTATATCCACTAATACACTTTCACAATCTCATATCTATACAGTTCAGTATTTGATATATATATCGATATTGTATTGGTAGGAGTCCGTTGGAAACGATTAATCGTCCATGTCTGAACGTCATAGCCATCTTTGGTCATTTAATCGAAAATCTCACTCTCCTAGTATAGTATAGAAACACATAATCGAACTATATTAATCGATTATTTTCCAAAAATACATTTACGCAATTTTCGTCGAAAATTTAACGCACGAAATTTAACAAAAAAAAAGAAAGCATAAATTAAATTGCCCGTTAAATTAATACCAATCTCATATATCGATTTACAAAATAATAAAACTCTATCTTCGGCAAATTATTATTATTGAATCAAAAATGTTACTCTGAATAAATTTTTTTGTACTAGGGTGAGGGAAAAGAAACGAAACTCGATTTCGAATTTTTTCGAAGCAATCGAAAAGCAATTTATTTGGAATAAAATCACGAGAATCATTTGTTAAAATCGATTAAAACTTATTCGCAGTTAGAATATTTTGTACGAATTGATGAATACTATGCTAAAATAATGTAAAACACGTTGATCATACAACGATAGGTCCAATCGAACATTGTCGATGACACGATAATGAATTTCTTAACACCTTGGATATCGAGGTGAGGGATTCAGAGGTAGAGGAAGGTGTGAGTCTGTCGAGGTGAGGTGTGAGGTATGGGGTTTAGGGTGTAGTTGCGATCGGTCGTGTTGGTAGAGAGTCATCTGAATGACAGAGCGAATGATCAAAGGACTCAACTGTGCGTTTGATGTCCTACGCACGCAGTTACGTTTCAACAAGTCTCTCTCTCTCTCTCTCTCTCTCTCTCTCTCTGTGTGTCTCTCTTTCTATGGTTTATTGACCAAACATGATTTTTGACATCGAATTTCAATGTCCAGTATCCTAGGAATCCTGTATGCACGTCCGTTTTTTAATTTACTTTTCAATTTTTCACCTATACATTTAAATATTTGTTAATAAATAAAATTCTTTGTTAAATTTTCATTTTTTCAACATTGAATTTCAATTTTCTATGACCTTTAATTATTTACATGCCAATTTTTCATCTATACATATAAATATTTTTTAATAAATAAAATTCTTTTTTGTCAAATTTTCATTTTTTCAACATTGAATTTCAATTTCCTATGTCCTTTAATTATTTAAATTTCAATTTTTTATCTATACATTTAAATATTATTAAAAAGAACTATTTTTGCATTAGTCAAATTCATTGTTTCATCATTGAATTTTAATGTTTTTTTATTTTAGGAATCCTGTACGGATGTACATTCTTTAATTATTTATCTTTCAATTTTTCATTCGCACACAAATAATATATTTTGTAAAAAGAAAAATAATATGTCAAAATAATCGAATATTCTTTATTTCTTTTCTTGTGGGTGTTTAGTAAAAAAGATATTCTCTCTCGTCTATAAATATTAGCTTATTAGTAAGAATTTCAATATTTCAATAAAAGGGGAAAATGAGGGGGTTGCAACGGTCGTTACAACCCCTCTAAGTTTTTCCACTTTCAACGATTCGTATTTGATGAGCATTCGTTTTAAATCGACGAACGAAATTGAATCTTCCTTTATTTTGTTCTTTTGTGTATATGCGTGTGCGTATGTGTGTTTGCGCGTTGGGGTTTTGCAGGGGTGAAGAATCGCGTTGATCCTTTTCTATATTTATCGAACTCCTTGTTCTTTCTTAGATTTTTCTTTTCATTCTTTGTCGAAGTCACGAGTACGGAGACGATCAAAAGCCAATTACAATGGAAGAAAGGGAACATCGAATTTTTATTATTTATATTTTTCTCTCTATCTTTCTGTCTCTTTTCTTTGTAAAAATTATACTTGAATTATGTTATTTTTGTTCCAGAAAAAAAGAAAAGAAAAGAATTGAACGATCTTTCTCACGCGACTTCGCGTTGAGGAATATTTTTTCTTCCGTTTTTTTTTTTTTTGGAAAAAATTCTTTGAATAAACCGCAGACAATACGCGCCGAATGATTCTCGTGAGAGATTGAGTGATACGCAACCCTTGAAAAATAGAATGTAAGGTAAAGAACGTACCAATCAACCCTTCGGATCGTTTCTAGCCCTTTTCTAACAATTTTCCTATCTCTTCTACTTCTTCTCTCTTTTTTTACGATACTTTATATATATATATATATATATATTTTTTTTTTCTTAGAAAATTGGAAAAAAGGGTGCGTTGACTTTTAACCCCTCTTGTGTTAGACGAATCAAGTATCATAGACAACTTTTTCAATAGAAAATAAAAAGAAGTAAAAAAGACGTAAAAGAGAATCGTCAAAAATAATTCTACAAATTTATGAACAATTTCTTTTTATTTTTTTTTCGTGGGCTGGGGGAGGGGAATTAATTAATTACACTTTTGTTATAACAAAATTATGAATCCGAAGGAAAAGAAGAAACGTTTGTAGAAATTTTGTAGAATAAAATACAAATTTTTCTCTATATATCTCCCCTTTCAATAATTTATTTATTTATTTATTTATTTCAGATAAATTATTAAAAAAGAAAACTTATGGTTATATTCCAATAACACACATCAATGGAAAGTGTTTAACGAAATTTCAATTACCTTTAGATCGTTACAACTCTCTGTAGGGTTCCTGTCACCCTTAGACACTATACTTCACGCCTTTAACTATCCCCTTTTCTCTATGTCCCTTATTCTCTGTCTCTGTTTCTACCACTTAGAAAGGATCAAGAAATACGAATCGTAGTCTGATAGGAACATACTACTATACTCATGCACAAATATATATATATATATGTATATATCGATATCGTATTTGGTTAGTAGTGACTTATTTCAAAGGATGTAACATTCCTTCTTGAATTTTTGTTTCCTTAGGAAGACCTTTTCTAGACACAGGAATAGAAGAAAGGGAAAAAATAAAGAATAGAAAATGTATCAAAGGGTAGAGTACCCTCGGGGTTGGGTTAGGTTGCTGTGATTCCACGCCCTTAAGAAAAAAAAAATAAAAATGAAAAAACATAATAATACAAGAAGATGAGATATACGACACACGCGTGTACACACACACACACACACATATATATATATATATATATATTTAAGAAATAGTGTCTATCGATCGATTACTCTTCCACAATTGCGGATATTGCTAGAATGTTAGGAAAGTACCATTAGATCGAAGATATTCGATTTCCCAGATGGTTTCTATCCACCCCTCACCCCTCTTAACCCCCTCCTAAGACCCCTCCTCTTCCTTTTCCTCTTTCCAACTGCATCGTTTATCTTTCTCTCTCTCTCTCTCTCTCTCTCTCGTTTTCTCTCGTTTGCTTTTGAATAGAATCACGGTGCCATTCTTCCAATCCCAACATGAATGGAATTCAAAGGTGGTCTCTTATTCGCACGCGTGATGGAACGACGACGACTACTACTAGGATATCTCTAACTTCTTATCTATCGAATTGCGAATCTGACGTACGATTGTCCGAATAAAAGATGTCTTCTTTCCTATTTTTCTTTGGATTTTTTTTTTTATATGTATATATCATCCTCTTTTTCTTCTTGGTCACACGGAGATTTAATCGGGTTTAACTATTTCTTTTTTTTTTTTTCTTTTTTCTTTTTTGTTATTCTATTTTCGATTAGGAAAAAAGATATATGAATATTATTTAACATGTGATGAGAGACGAATTAATTCTGTTTCGAATTTAATTAATTCAATTAAAGGATAACGTGTTAAGACATAATGAGAAAGAATACAAACGTACGCACAATGAAATAAAACATAAGAATATTATTTAATATTTTTATAACAAACAAACGATTATTTTATTTTGTTGTTTTCAATTTTTACATTCGGCGGAATCTTATTGGAATTGGAAATTTCGTTTGTATTATTTATATTTTATTTTACGAGTTAAAAGCAAAATACAAATATCCTCTTCTAGAAATGATAAGTTTTTTTTTTAAAAAAAAAAAAAAAAAAAAATGATTTACAAATGAATCTATTCGAATATCATACATTTGTTCTATGAATTCGAATGAGGAGGAATTGGGGGGAGGGGAATATGGTTACTTCCTTTTCTATTTTTATTTGTTTTCCTTTTCTTTTTTTTTTATTTTATTTTAGAGATCATTGTCCAGAGAAATCAATGTCCCTATTCTGATTCGATTTCTTTATTTCCATTTTCGTATCTCATTGTAGGGTAAAGGTGATAGTAAAACGATCAGATCGTATCTCATTCTAGAAAAAGAGAAGAAATCGAAAAGAACTAAGAGAGAAAGAGAGAGAGAGAGAATGTGTACGCTGTTTTCTATTCTAGTTCAATGAAGATCGGAAAGCAACGATCCCGTTTGATTTTAAACTTTGAAATTCGCTTTATCTAACCAGCCACGAGAAATGGTCAGACCTTAAGGGATGCGAGAATGTAAGAAAAGAAATTCACTGAGAGGGACGGTCAAACGGGCTATTGTTCGTTCCTTGTTTATGTTCCAAACGTGAGAGATCGTACCAACATGATTCGATTCTTTACCTCGACATTTATTTAACCGATATATACGAATTAACATTGTTAATCTTTCAAATTGAATTTTGTAATATAGAAATATCATTTAAATGAAATTAGAGTTGTTAAAGAATTGATAACAAGTTTCATGGATATAGAAAAATCCTTATAAAAGATCTAACGTTAATTAAACATAATAAGAATTATTTTTTAATTATTACGATTCCTATAATTTCGTAAAATAATTGAACCCATATAAAAGTTCGATTTTGCAATACTTTAAATTACCATAATTTAGTTTCGATGCTTATAATTATTTAACAGAAATTTGTTAAACCATTTGAATTAATTTTCAATAAAAAAAATCAAAAAAATCAAATCCAATACCAAATTCCCTTATATATATATATAAGGAAATAATAATTATATATATATTACTTTTTAAATCTAAATTATTTTTTTAAATCAATCCCAACCCCTCAATATAGAATACTAAGATAATTGTGTTGTTTAACTTAGTTTTATTGTAGATATGAAGAATGATTAATAAGTAAAATTATGTAAAATTTATGTTTGTCTGGAGCGAAGATTGGTGTTAAAGAAAAGATGGTGGATGAGTAAAGAATTTGACTCGAGAAAAAGGGAACATTCATTTTTCCTTAATTACGATGTTGCGGAACATAGATTACGATGTTGGCTCGCGCTCAAAAACATCTGTTCCCCTTCCTTCCTTCCTTCCTTCCTTCCTTCCTTCCTTCCTTCCTTCCTACGAGTTCTACCCTTATACGTTGCTCGCCGAAGGGCTGATAATATCCGCAGGGGTTTTGTGCTTCGATCTTCGACGTTCTCTTACTTTTCTAAACTTACGTTAAGAAAAGTTAAGCATTGGGTGAATCAAACTGAATACAACCGTCGTTACTTTAAATACAAATCTCATTAAATATAATATATTCAATGTGTAAATATTATACTAGAAACAAATAAAAATCAAATCAAATAAATAAAAAGGGCAACGAGATATTTTCATCGAAAATTTTCATTTATTACGCACACAATTTGTGGTTTGGAAATTTAATTCTCTTGTTAAATAATATTTTAAGAACACACAGATTTTGAATAGAAAAGAAAAAAATTGTAAGAACTTTTTTAATGCATGATTTAATAAACGTAAGCAACCCTTTTTAAAACAAAAAATATGGAAAACAGAATGTATTAAATCGTGTTATAGAAGAATATTAATATTAATGATTTATTTGTACCATAAATTAAATCAAAAACATAAAATATTTGTTCAATTCTTACATTCGCCGCGTTCAGTGTTCATTGTAATAACAAATTGTTCAACAAAAATCGCACGTACTTATTGATACAAAATCGAATATTATTTTATCTAAATATAATATAATAATAAAAAAATAATTGTTAGATTAATATAATTTGTATATTCGCGTGAATTTTTGTCTTACAATGGCTTACCACACGCATTGGTTAGAATTTGGTAACGCCTTGAAATGGTGCGAGGAATAATTAAGCAGCCTGTCGCAACGCGGGAGCTTTAATTAAACTCAAAATAATCGAGTTTGGGAAAAGTTTTTGATTCGGACAAGCGTTGCACTTCCTCCCTCCCTCTCTCTCTCTCTCTCTCTCTCTCTCTCTCTCTCTCTCTCTGTCTGTCTCTTTGGACCTCGTTCAACCTATACACAAACTCGTATGCGTGTGCAAGCTTTCGTCTTTCCCAGATACACGCTATTCAATTTATCGTTTTCCTCAACTCTGGTTCGTTGAGAAGTTATAATCTAAA
>NW_014569655.1:68547-78547 GCF_001313835.1 Polistes canadensis
TATATATATTATATAATATCCAAAGTGTCACACAAAATTATTAACAATGGTAAAGTAAAAGGTTAAATTGAACTACTGAGTAGTCATTGGATACATTTCATTTACTTTTCAATGAATTCCAAATCACAAAACCTCGGGCAGGTTCCTTTTAAAAAGTATTTAATTGTTGGCAAATATCATTGTAATAATTTTACATAATAAAATAAAAATCTAACAAAAGTATATAATATAAAAATGAAAATCAAATGAGAATTGCGAGAGTAAGAGTAACAGCGTCGATTTTGTGTATTCGACGAATTATACAAAATTCATTTGAAATAATAACACAATGGTAAACGACGATAAACTTATATATATATAAACCGTTGAATTTGGAATGATTTAAAAAAAAAAGTCATTGTTCGTAAATGTTTAATTGAAAAATAATATAAAAACAAACAGAAAACGATGATACACGCGTATAATAGGGAGGTTAACCCCTCTTCCAACGATGGATATGAAGTTAGCATTAGCCGTGGAGCTTTTACGTAGGGGCAACCATGAGAGATAGAAAATTAATATGGGACACGAGATAAAATTAATTTAACGGGGAGTTGGTAGCGCGAGTAAGCCTCCGGGCTATGTACCAAAGCTTGGATCACAATGGTAGAATGGCCGAGCCCGTTGGTGGGCACTGCAAACTCCGACCCACCACCACCACCACCAGCACTACCACCACTAGCATCAGTAAGTTGGTAGTGGTAGTGGTGGGTCCCCACCATCATCGCCATCACCATTAGCAGCATCGACACCGGATCCACACGGAAGTACAGTGTTACTGGACGACGACCAAGGCTATGAGCTCGCGAACCAAAACATAATTAGCTTGCATTGTTAATGCATCAATATTTGCACGCTGTCCTGCAACACCGTAACAGCAGCGGCAGCAACAGCAACAGCAGCAATAGCAATAGTAACAGCAACAACAGTAGCAGCAGCAGCAGCAGCAGTAGCACGTGGCTAATATAGGATTTCCAATAAGCTTGTACACTTTGTTATAGGGTGGTTTTTAAAAACATTTATTGATTTTTCATTACTTTTCATTATATTTATCTTCTATTTTGATTTGTCAATTCTTACATTGACCTGATTTCTTAGAAAAATCTTGTTTTAAAATGATAAGTTAAGGAATTAAATGGTATTATTATCTTTAAATAGATTTGGCAGGAATAGAAAATGATTTAAAAGAATGAAATTAAGGTTAGTAACAGTGCGCGTGCACGAATAGAATAGAATAAAATAGAGTAGAGAATATAATATAATATAATAGAATAGAATAGAATAGAAGAGAATAGAATAAAGGCCAACGTGTATAATACCGGATCTTCCCGATTTGATCGTCTTCCGGTAGCTCGCGTGCCGTCTATTATCCTCGACATCTGGATCTTCTTTAACACGATCTTGACCTACCAACCTAATTTCTGAAACCGTACCAACCAAAAGACGTTGTTCTCTATTATTATCGATTATTCGATTGTTCTAATAACGCGCTTCAAATCAAAGTCCAATAATGTGACATGATTTTAACGATTAGTTTCGCGTACTTTGATATTTAATTGATATGAATCATGGACTCGAAGAAAATCGTTAAGTCGAGTGATTATTATTTCAAAGTCCTCGCGCGTTTTAATACGAACGAATGAAAAAAAAAAAAAAATAAGAAAAAAAGAGAGGAGACAAGCTGCCGAAGTAAGAAAGAAAATATAAAGAAATAAAAAGGTACTCCTCCTCCTCCTCCTCCTCCTTCTCGTGCCATCGAAAGAAGATGAAGAAGGAGGAGAAGGTAGAAACCGAAAAATAAAAAAGAATAGGGGGTCTTCCGTTAGTTCATCGTCTTCCGGTGACTTCCGGTGGGCCTCTAACTAGGGACAATACCTTGCGTATGCACGACGTGCACGCGGCGTACAACAATCGCGTCTCAAGTTCCTCCAAGCAGGGGGGCGGTCCTCCTTCTTTTTCACTCTCTCTATTTCTCTCTTTTTCTCTCTCTCTTTCTCTTTATCTTTCCCTCTCTTTCTTACTCATATATGTGTTCCTATATTTCTTCCTTTTCTCTTTTCTTTCTTCTTCTGGACTACTTACGTACCTCTCAATGGCACATTAGAGTAAGAAAGAAAAAATATATATAAATAAAAAAGAAAGAGAGAGAGAGAGAGAGAGAGAGAGAGAGAGAGAGAGAGAGAGACAACAAACGATTCTGTCAAGCACACAAATTATAGACTCCTGACACGACCGTTGACGCGATTACTCGTAGCTTCGTCGATCGCTATTTTGGCCACTCGTTATATATATATTCGTGTATGTGTATTAATACAATATTTTACGTATGTGTTTAAATTGCGAACGTGGTATTCACACCGACGTACACATCTCTCCCTCTCTCTCTCTCTCTCTCTCTTTCTTAAAATCTCCGATCCTTTTGACCTAGTGCGTGTGCTACGAACTTTATTCCCACTACCCGTTTCTCTTTCTTTCTATTTTTATATATCTTTATATATATATATTTTTTTTTTTCTTCTTTCACCCCCCCCCCCTCACCTTCCCTTTCTTATACTCTTAACTTACTCGAGACGCGTACCACCACCAATCGTCGTCTCTCCACCATTTGGGGTAGATCAAGAAGTCGACTGAGATTCTCCTCTCCTCTCCTCTCCTCTCCTCTCTTCTCTACGTGGACTTTCAGGAGGCCACTCGAGTGAACGCTAATTGTTTAGTCGCTTCGAGCATTGACTTTTCTCTTTCTTTCTTTTTTTTTTCTTTCTCTCTTTCTCTTTCTCTTTCTCTTCTTCATCAATGAACACAACTCCCTCAGGGCTAGCTACTTCTTCTTCATCGGAAGACCGTTAACGGTCTTCTCAATCTTCTTTCTTTCTCTCTCTCTCTCTCTCTCTCTCTTTTTGTCTCGTTTACTAGCTAACCCTTTGATACCATCTCGATGAAGTGATCTCAACATCCCTTTTTCTCATATCTTATTTTTTGTTGTTGTTTTCCTTTATAATCATACATCAGAAGCAGCTGATGACGTTTAATTGAAGTGAATCAAAAAATGAAGATCGTTATTTCATTAATGTTTTAATCCGATATATATAAATATGTTACCGTGAAATACCGAAATTGGAAAATGTTAAGATTCGCGTGTATGTTCGAAATATTAATGTATAAGAATAAACTTAAATATTCGATCTTTCATCGACGTATTGGGTATACGTTGACAAGCGACCACGTGAATCTTATGCATATATATTGTCATTTATGTTCAATTGCAAGAAAATATAATCTCTATTTTAGTAGAAATTATTTTGATCGATCGTAAGGTACAATGATTAAGTCTCATAGTTAAGAAGTAAAAAATTGATACTAAAATATGATCTTATTTGATATAATATAACAATGACTTATAGTTTCCACAAATTTATTAATAAATTCGAATATTTTCTAGAAAAAAAGAAAAAAACAAATCTGTAAACAATTCGAATAACTTTTAATTAATTTTAAATGTTTGGACAAAACACATTTTGGACAAGACAAGTTATCAAGTATTAAAGTTATTATGAACAGAAAACGTTGTTGTTCGATGGAAAAAAAATTGTACGTGTCGTTACTTTGATATAACCCCTACTACTATTACTACTACTACTACTACTACTACTACTACTACTACTACTACTACTACTACTACTTTTCCAACCCTCTCCTCCTCTTTCGATGTTATTTCATGTCGGTAAAAGGACAAAGAGAAATAAAGGAAGAGGGAGATAGGTCGCTTCGCTTTTCGTTCTCTGACGTACATGACACGCCTGTAAAATTGCTTGCTTGCTCGTATCGAAATAGAAAGAGAAAAAGAGAGAAAGATAAAAAGGTTCGAGCGTACATAGGAGACAATTTTTCAGTGGGGGGGAAAGCGTGAAAAATATTAATAACTCTGGTGTTATCGTAGTATAAGGGATGAAGGGCTGCCTGGCTTGCTGGCTGGCTGACTGGGTGCTGCTTCGTAGTAAGGGACGTTGCAGAAACTTTACGAGAGAAAGAGAGAGAGAGAGAGAGTATACACAGGGGTATCGAGGGGGTGGCAAGTGTTTCTGTCAGTTTAATAGCTTCGCGCCTTCCACCTACCCCCCGAAGAACCCCCCTCCCCCTCCCACACCCACACCCATCCACGAAAGCCAGCATCCTCATCCTGATTCCTGCTCATACCTTCCCTCTCTTTCTCTTTCTCTTTCTCTTACACTCTCTTTCTGTTTTCACACTTTACCACTTATGTTACGACATCGTCAACACTATGTGTCAGAAGTTCCACCACCAGAGAGACACGTACCGGGGAAATCACTGCTTAAAATCATCTGATCGCAACCCATTCAATATTCACAATTTATTATTTTCTTCTCTTTTTCCTCTTTTTTTTTTCTTTTTTTGGGAAAATTTTCGTCTATCCTCTTATATCGATCTCAATCGATTATTAATTTTTTTTTTTTTTCTTTTATTTTTATTCCTTTACTTTAACTTTAACTTTGAGTGCTATGAGCGTGCTAATCCGCGTGGACTAAAGAAGGTATATATGCGCTTATCAATTTTTTTTCAAAGGGTCAATTATACTTACGACAAATATATCTATGATCAAAATTTGATTAGATTATCTTTCTTGTAGAATATTTTAATTGTTATTTTTTTCTCGTTTTTTTACATAGAAAATATTTTAGATTAAATTTCAATTATGTTAACGTTGTTTTACGATAGTCAGTTTTATTTGATTGTTACATTTGTTAAATCCTTATTGTAAATAAAAATAGTTGACAATTGTTTAAAATCGGGATTTATGTTCTAACGTAAGAACGTATAAGGATAATAGTAATAAAAAAATATAAAAGGTATATAGGACGACGTGATATAACAAACAACGTTCTTGCTAAAAGACATTTTTATGCCAGTGTAAATCAAGCAACCGTCCGAAATATTACGCGCGTGGGTTATGTAGTAACGTTTAAGGAACGAAGGGTAAACGCCGCCATTGTTGGTCATAAAGAATGATATAACTGCACGCGACACATGTCTTCCTGCCTCCAGTACATTCCCATATCCTGGTTCGGTATATTCCTTCTTCTATTTCTTTTTTTTTTTTTTTTATTCTACAATTTCCACGCTTCTTCTTCTTCCCCCGTTTTTCACGGGGGGACAACCAAATCAAGATTTGTTTCGGTGATTTTCTACATTACTTTTATTCTTTTTTTTTTCGTCACCGGATTCGAAAGCTCTTTCATATTTCTTACTCTTATTATTTTCTTCCTCTTCTTCATCTTTTTATTTCTTTCCTTTTGCCAAACCACTCTTAGGCGGGAAATTCAAATTTTATGTACGAAAAAAAATATATATATGTATCGTAAATTTTTTTTCTTAATGGCCGTTATTGAAGAAAATTTCCAACGTAATATTAAATTTTTGATTGGGTTTCTTCACACAAGTCTTCAAACGAAATATAATTTTCTTTTCTAACATTTCTTCTCTTTCTCTTTTTTCTTCTTTTTTTTTTTTTCTTTTCTCTTTTTTTCAAATATTTTTCTTTAGAAACGCGTTGACGTAGAATGAAGAAAAAAAATGAGAGTGACAAGTCCGTTTCTTCAATCGCGAATACACGCACAAACACACACACACACATATGTATCCACAAGTGTAGATTCGGTTTGACGGTAGAAAAGTTAAAAAATGGATAACTGAATGGACAAGTCGGTGACAGCGGCTTTAAAGCAAAGAGGGAAAAAGTGGTCAAGATTGTCCAATAAGGATCTCGATGGTTTGCTTTTTGTCCCTAACTTCATGGGGGGTCGCCATTCGAACATTTTTCTTTTTCCTATTCTTTCCGCAAGGAGTAGACACTTTTCTTTTTTCTCGCTTACAATGTGTATTTACGTGAATATGATAGAAAAAATTATTTAAAAAAATAATCAGAAAAAGGTGAACAAAGTATGGAAAAAGTTAAGAATAGTCCAACGAATTTGAAACATACGATATTCTTAAAATTTCTTTCGATATCTACTCTCGTTAAGAATACTTCAACCACCATCACCACCACCACCACCACCACCAACTGCGAATCTCTTAACGACGGTCCATTGACGTATTCTTAACATTTCTCATACCCTCTTTCTTTCTCTTTTCTCGTATTACATATTACGTGTACGTTACATTAGACTACAAGGATGAAGATAATATAATCTATAACAAAAACATATGATATGTAAAAGTATATACGTGCATACAAAGAAACAAAAAATTAAAATCTCATATTTATTCGAAATATTTGATATAATATCATTTATCTCAAATTATCAGTTTCTTCTCGTACATAAAAGAAAATTTTCTAACAAATAGCTTATATTTTTTTATTACAATGAGAATAATATTTGAAAGAACAAAAAAGATAATATACTAGACATTACAAAAAAAGCAAAAAGAATTAAACCTACACGCACACACACACATACATTCACGCATACATACATACAGACACAATCACAGATCTTATACTTCAATCAATTCTGTTGCATATTAAAAATACATTAAATCAAAAATATTAATTGGTATCAAACGTAGAAGAAAATAAAAAAAAGAAAAAAAAAAATATCTAATTGCAAGATTCTATCTGTCCTTTTCGTTATCGTCCAACCCGACATATATCTCTCTCTCTCTTTCTCTTTTATTCTATTTCTCATTCCATCCTTTTCTATCACTGACACGCGTTGCTTTATTTACCGCTAGGAGGTCCTATACTCGTTCTTTCTCTTTCTCATACACACACACACATATAAACGCATAACACATACACATACGTTCACGTAGCTTCGTGTCTCTCTCTTTCTCTCTCAGTCCCTCCTAGTCTCTGTCTGTTTCTCTCTCTCGAGGGATGCTGTGGTTGCCTGGTGGGGGTCTCGATGCGATAGGGGTTGCTCCGCCCGTGGGCCAACCAGAGATCCCGTTGGAAGCGGCTCCGCCACACCCCGAGGATCGTCCCTGGGTACCCTTGGGAACCCTCTCTTGTGCCATCCTCTTCTCAACAGATTTCTGATCCTCTAGTCTGCCAAGAGCAAGCTGACACGGAACAGCTCTCTCATTCTTCTCGGACTAATATATTTTTATCTCTTTCTCTCTCTCTCTCTCTCTCTCTCAGTTTCTCACACTCTTTCTCATTCTATATGTCTCTTACTCTGACATTCTTTGTCTGACACACACTCTCTCTCTCTCTCTCTCTTTCTTTCTTTCTTTCTTTTTCTCTATCTATCTGTCTATTTCTTTTTATTTTTCAACAATGTGAACATTCGTAATACTCAATAGTGTGTTATTTTTAAACAACGTTTGAATTGTTTTATTTTATGGAAATTATCGTATCGGTATACCTGTTTGAAAATTATAACGTGATCATTATAGTAATGAATTAAGTTTTTGTGTTGTTTTTCTCTTTATCTTTTCTTTGTTTTTGTTCTTTTTTGTTTTCTTGTTTTAATTTTTAATTTTTATTTCGCGATCATCGTCGTCTCGCGCGCATTCCTTTTTACTTAACGTGTGCATTTTGCTTTTTTTTTTTTTTTTTTTTTTCATTTTTATCTCGATAACGTGGTGTGGTTATTGCGGTAGTGAATTATGTTGCAAGAAGTTTTGTTTGATTTTGTTGACTTTGATTGATAAACTGGTGATGCTACGAAGGATTCATAGATTCAACGTGATAATCGATTGAATATCATTACCCTTCTCGAACAACGTGACAGTTCAACTTTGGAGAGAACAAAAATGAGCGGTAAGCTCTTCCCGATTTATCATCTTTATTTATATTTAATTACGGATAATGAATTGTTTTATTGTTATTTGTGATTAATATTACTATATTCAACGTTTGTGTTTAAAAGAAATTATTATTCTGTGTGCGAAGGATTAATATAATAATTAATATTGATTATGAAAAAATAAACGAAGATTAAATGAATTCTTTTTTTTTTTTTTTTTTTTTTAATTTCACGATAGCTATATATGAGCCGTTTATTTTGAAAATGATCTAAATCCAATTGATCAGTTGTTTCTCGTATAACTGTAATAACGTGTATCACCCACCCACCTGGACAATTGTTGTTAGCTGTCATAAAAAAACATTTCGCGGAACAAAACAAATAAAAAGAAATCATATCAACGCGTAGTTTTTTTTTTTATTTATTTATTTATTTATTTCATCATTTTGCAAGATTAATAAGAGCAAATGATATCGTACATTCGTCCTGTTAACGAACGAAGGATCAGTAAGGAAGTTAAACCGCAGTCTGTCCGGAAGTCAGACTCTAAGAGATTCGTTGGTATGTCCAATTTGATTGGCACGAAAGAGAGAGAGAGAGAGAGAGAGAATATGTGGCAATTCCGTGAAGAGTTGATAATATTATCACAATTGTAAAACGATGTTAGATCTTGCCCACAGGATCCAAGCAACGTTCAGTTTTCTAATTAACCTCAATCGTGCTTTACCAACCCGACGAAACTAACTATCTTGGTTATCTACGAAGACTCTTACTCTCTTGCCTCTTTTTTTATTTATTTATTTATTTTTAAACGTTACATGTGTGTGTGTGTGTGTATTTGTGTATGTGTGCACGTTTGTATTGTTTGTATAAGTCGCGTACGAACTCCCGTAGGATCTTCGTATCAACCAGGATGTCCTGTGCGGTTGAAATTATGCGGTTTGTTCGCGTGTGAAATCATTTAACTGGTGCAATCAGTTACTCTAACACCTACTTTTAATTAACAATTTTGTTTGATTGTCTTTTCCGGAACTACCATATGGTTCTTTATATTTTGCTTTTTAGTTTCTTTTTTTTTTTTTTTATTATTAATTAATCAAATCGTTAGAATAATTGTATATCAAGACGATTGTGTTAATTATTTTATATAAATATCACTTTGTATATTAACGTTTACACACTCGTAGGTGATCATAGTGATGTGGTATTATTATTGAAGTAAAATAATAATTAATATTCAACGAATTCACATTCTCTTGACAACAAAAAATATAATTGTCATTTAATAAAAGAAGAAAGTATGAAACAAGTTTAAGGTAATATATTCTCACGAATAAATGAGCTCAACTTGAAACTTGATAATCCCTTTAAAGTGATGATAATATTGTAACGTGGTTTCTAATCGCTCTTAGAAACTCTCGAGCTTCTATCATCCAGAATAATATGAAGTACTCGTAGTTTTCTCTCTCCCTTTCTCTCTCTTTCTTTCTCTTTTAGGGTGAATGCGTGTTTCGAGTACTTGTAACGTCTCACAGAAGTCAAAGACCTTAAGCTTAGGTACTCTCATTTTCGAGTTTTCCCAAATATTTTCGTTAAGAGAGAGATTGAATGATGTTCCTTTTGGTTTCCAATCGGATGTATTGTTGTGTACCTTCACAAAAGGGATAGCAAAATCTTGTTTGTTCTGTAGATTTCGAAGTCATCGACTAAGTTTCTTTTTATAAGGACTATACAAATATTTTTATTGGCGTTTGTGTATACGTGTATAAGGTATGGGAATATATATGTGCGCGTGAGTGTTGTTCAGGGTGTTTATTAATACAGGAATATACAATGAATTTTCAGCGAGAATTAATAAATAATTTTTGCATGACGTGATAATACATTAACATGAGTTGTAAGTTCGAAAAAATGTTACAATGATAAGTGAATGAAAAATTAAAAGAATAGAAAATATTATAAATAAGTTTAAAGAAAAACAAAAGAATGAAATGAAAAGATAGATAATGTTTGGGGAAATATATTCTAACAAAATTGTGTTTACAATTAATAAATATAATTATAATGATTGTTTCAATTTACAGGTACACGTTTATATATATTGCATACGACTGTAATATGTGTTATAAAAAAACACTGTGATTAATATAACAATCACAATGGGTAGTATTTGAGAAGACAAAATTTAGAAT
>NW_014569655.1:83547-91035 GCF_001313835.1 Polistes canadensis
TCGATCTGTTTATGGTTCAGGGTCGTTCGAGAAATACTCTTCTTCTTGCTCTTAGGTAGTATCCTAAACCCGAACGTCATTGGGTTTCTTCTATCCTACTGCCATAATCCCTCGTATTATCCCGGCAGATGCCAAAGAAGACTATGACTACTACGAGTATGGTATGCTGTTGCTGCTGTTAATGTTACTGATGCTATACTGATTGGTGGTGGTGGTAGTTGGTGGTGATGCTTTGATGCTGGTATTGGTGTTGATGTTGGTGGTGGTGGTGGTGATGGTGGCACTAGAAGGAAAAAGAGAAAGATAGAATTTTAGAGGATAGAGATAGCTTAGAAAAAAAGGGAATAGGACTAAGAAACAGACAGGCGGACAGACAAACAGACAGACAAACGTACTACAGTCGTCTTCTCCATAGTTCGACAGCAACCACCTGGACAAATCGGTCCTTCGAACGGTGGTGTCATCCATGACGTTGACAGATCTGTCAATTTTCTTCTTACTCTCTCTCTCTCACACCTATTCATACGATCGTGTCAAATTTTTCTCAACTTGACTAACGTCTAAATCGGAATATCTTTTACCACTTTTAAGCTAATTTTCTTCTTTTTTTTTTCTTTTTACAGAAATGATACAATTATTATACAAATTATTCGGTTTTATCTTTTTCCTTCTTGTTTTATTTTTATTTTATTAGAATTTATGTGGTTTTGGAAATTCATATGATTTTTTTTTTTTATTTTAGAATACAAATGATTCATTTTTTGTTTCTTTCGATTTATCGTTAAATGTTTATTATTTTTTTTATTACATTTTTTATTATATTTTTTTATTAGTTGATTATTTTGTTATTATTTTCTTTTTATATATTTTCTTGAATATTTCATAAAAGATACAGATTTAGAAATTTAACAATTCAAATATTAAACGTAATCCGATAAATATGATACTATAATATGTTTATTAGAATCTAAACCATTTAAACCTAGATATCTACAATATTCATTATAATATATTATAATCGTTAATATTATTTAATTTCTTTTCTTATAATCCAGAAAAAACAGATTGAAAATTGCATATAACGTTTGCCGAAATTCCATACATATAATATTATATATCTATACGTTACCCTGAAAAATCGAAATTAGAGAATGTCAAGGATTCACATGGTCACTTGTCAACATATACCAAATACGTCGGTGAAAGATCGAATATTTAAGTTTATTCATAAACATCAATATTTCGGACGTACACCAAGCAACCGTATGAATCTTAACATTCTCCAATTTCAGTTTTTCACGGTAATACACACACACACACACATATATATATATATATAAAAAGTTGGGTGAGGTGGTCATTGCACGATTCACCAATATCAAAATGTGGATGGGGGTAGTTTTGGAAACGGATAGGGGTGGTGACGGGGGGAGGTTAAATGAGGAGGAGGAGGAGGAGGAGGAGGGGGTGTGATAGATATGATAGCGGCAGCACGAGCTAGCGCATGTCGCACTGACAAAATGTAAATGGCTCCATCCATCTAACTGCCGACAAAAAGGCAGTCGGGGCCAACTGTCGGACCGGCGATTACAGGATCGATTAAAGCCAAACTACCCCTTCGTTTCGTCGACCCGATCTATCAACCCCCCCCCCTTTACCCCCGGTTTCCAACAACCTCCCATCCTTCTATCCCTTCGCCACCCGCTTTTGACCCCCGTTTATAGAAACAGCCACCTACCTACCTACCTCCCATTTCACCTCCCACTTCGTTTCTACGTTCAACGATGATAGTTCAAATATTTTTCAAGATTTCTTTTTCTACACCGTTCACCCCCGCTCCCTCCCCACCCATTCCTCCTTCAGCCACGATTCAAAATATTTTCCATTATATTATTTTATCAATGATAATTTGTTATACGTGTGTATTTTGTAGATTTTGTACAGTAACGAATTGTAATTCGTTGTTTGTTAAATAATTTTTCGGGCAGATTTTTACGAAAAAATGAGGAGAAGAGTAAAAACGAATATTTGTCATATATATATATATATATGTCGGTTTGGGAAAAGAAAAAAAAGATAGGTAATAGAGATTGTTTGTTGGGATTATAACGGATTATAATGTCTCGCGTTACATCGGGAAAACTTTGCAACGCGGCCAATTTTCTTCTTCTTCTTCTTCTTTATTATTATTATTATTTTCATTTTTATTTCCACCATCACCAATTTCGATCGATTCACATTCGCGCGTTCCTTCATTTCTTCTCCCCTTTCGGTGTCCTAATCCTTTTCTCACAAATCTTTAGAAAAATCTTACGAAAGTTTGTCCGTATTGTCGAGGCGTATCTGTTTGTAGGGAAAAAGGAAGGAAAAAGTAAAAAAAAAAAAAAAATGGGGCGAGAAAAGAGTAGGGTTCAAAGGGAAAAAAACTGATATTTTCGCACAGATTTTCTATTAAAATAAATATGTATTTTAATAATAATCGCTATCCATTCATTCGTACGAATTAATTTTATATTAATATTCAAAATTAATCGAACTTTTTTTGCGTTTTGAAGAATTCATTTGAAATTTTTAAAGAAACAACAATAGTAATATACGCGAAAATGTGTTACGTATTAATTTCATTATTCTCTCTCTCTCTCTCTCTCTCTGTCTTTCTTTTTCTTTTCTACGTCATCGTGTAAGAAGGGTCGATAAAAAAAAATAGGGTGGGGAGAGGAGATGGGGGATAAAAAAATAAAAAGAAAAAAAAATTTGGAAACCGTTTTGCGGATGAGTTTTAGGTATCAGTATTACCCCACCTGCCGCGTAAAAATTCTCGCACACTTTTTCTTCCTTCTTTTTTTTTTTTTTTTTTTTTTTTCTTTTTTTTTTTTTTTTTGTTCGAATCATCGGTCGAGCGAATGAGAAGGGGAATAGGAAATCCGGAAAAGGGAAAAGAATCTTTTCGAAAGGGAAGGATACTTTCTCTCTCTATCTTTTTCTATCTTTTTGTCCTACAGGTTTTCTATCTTTTTCTATCGGACATAGGTTTTCTAGTCGGTGACGCGTGATCCGTACAAGTTTCGTCGTGCCTTCGTGGCGACTAAACCAATCTTAGGCTTAGTTCGTTCAACCGTGAAACCCCCTCTCTCCCTTGCGTGCCTCTATGGTGGTTTTTACGGTGTGGTGTGGTATGGTGGTGTCGTGTGTGTCTCCTTCGTTCGGTAAGGGTCTCGCTCCAATTTGCCGAATGATTTCGAGAACCTATGTCAAATGATCAATCGTACTCTAATTTATTACCGATATTATATAAATTTGCAACAGAATTTTTTCCACGCTTTTATATTCTTTTTCATCGTTTACTACATTAAGTCGATTAATTTTAATCGCAACAATCAAATTTGCGTAATCCATTTTGAGCAATTTTTTTTTACCTTTTTTAATTTTTAAATGAACATCTAACAAAAATGGAAGAAAATAGCATGGGAATATAATGATAATTATCAATCATATTATCGCAATAATATTTACGTTTCGTTTTTATTTTTTTGATTTTAATTTCTCGTCCAACAATCGAACATCATATATTTAAGCATGTAAATTAAGTCGTATGATTTTTCTTTTTGGTCTTAATCACATGACAATCCAACAAATGAAATATTCTAATAAACGAACAATCGTGTTCGAGATCCGTTTTAATGTAGATATAAAATATGATTAAACAATTTAACACTAATGCAATAAATATTATTATAATATAACGTATAGTATAAACGAGTAAATAAAAGAAACTAAAGGGATAATAGGAATGAAAGAAATAAGGAAGTACGTTGTAAGGTAAAAACGGCCAACAATTCGTATTATCTGAAGTACACGTTTAACACGCCCACTACTTGGGGTTTTTGCTTGTAAGTTCTTGAAGTCGACGGACAAGAATTTTTATTGTGATGATCACATCGTCCGGTATTAGACAAGGATGGTTATATATACCATCCTGGAAAATAGGGTATTTTAGACAATCAATATAGTCCTAACGTTTTGGACAATGGTTGCAACGTTGCTTCTCTGCATTTATACGTGGACATTGTCCAGGTGAAGTGGTCCCTTTAAAGGGCGTCCTGTTGAAGGTCAAACCCCGGAAGTGATTCGACAATGGAGTACATAATAAACTACTACTCCACCTCTTCTTCCTCTTACTTTTACTTTTACTTGCTAGCTTGCTTGCTTTGATGCATGCATTCTTATTATTTAATTTTCGATACCGTGTCAAAAGTGCAACGACGTTATAAGACCCCGAAACATTTTCCCTTTAGTGTCGTTATTATTATTTCGTTTAAAAATCTGAACGTTTCGTTTAGTTTAGTTTAGTTTAGTTTAGTTTAGTTTAGTTTGATTTGGTTCTCAAGGCGTAGAATTACTTCGCAGGACAGACCCGAAAGATTATTTCGCGGTTATATATTCAAATGCGAATAATAAATAATAGTATGTAGGATAGAAAGAGAAAGGGAGAATTTGCGATTCGGTGATGATTCCTAGTGAGAAAATTTATGTGTGTATGTGTGTGCGTGTGTATCTATGTATATGTTGAGAATTGGCAGGAAACAAGTGACAATCAGTAACGACAGGGATCTTTTATATTGTTCAAGCTGTCACACCGTTGGATGAGAGGCAGGATATCGAGGGATCCCTTCGTTGTTCCTTTTTCGTGGTCATCTAAGAAAGAAAAAGAGAGAGAGAGAGAGAGAGAGAGAGCGAGGTTACCGGTCATAAAGAAAATTCAGCCACGTACCTTAAAAGTCACTGCACCCTTCGTTTATTTCACAAATTATTTCACCTTTTCTTATATCTTGAAAAAATTTTCAACAATTCTCAATGATCTTCAAATAATTTCTTTTTTGTTCGAATTAAAAATATGATATATTGTATATATATATGATTTTTTTGAATTTATATTAAAAGAACAAAAATTGTATAAAACGAAATTCAATTAACGCGAACGGCGAATAATATTAGAGAATAATTGAGAAATTATATTGTTACAAGTTATACGGCCCTGAGTAGTTCTTTATTTTTTGTCACGCGAAAATGCGAATTTAACATAAGCTGGTCTCGAAAAGTTAGCCCGGGGTATAATAACGGTTGGCAAATTTAGCATACAATAAGAACTGAACCTGTGGTATGCATCGTGTTAGAAAATGAAACGTGAATGCAAGGACACGGTGGTTGGTTGGTTAGTTGACTTGTCCTTTTTCATTTTTGCATTTCTTTTTCTTTTTTCTTTTCTTGTTTCTTTTTCGTTTCTTTCTTCTCGAAAGAATCGAGTTTTTGATTGGCATTCGTGAAATAAAATGCACGAGATTATCACGAGGCTGTTGGTCGTATAAAATATTTAAATATTTTGTCGTTTTTTTTTTCTTTCTTTCTTTTAAATTTAGAAGATAAATATTAAAAATCAATCGCGATTATTTTTCCATGGGAAACAATTAGATTTTTCTTTTTCATATCTTTTATTTATTTTTAATTGAAAGAGAAAAGTAGAGAAGTAGAAGGGGAAGAGATTTGTTATTCGAAACTTTCATTTAACACGTAACATCCCCTTTTATAAATTATTATAAACTCGATTCTCTGAATGCTTTGTTGTACGAACACACCCCTCGACTTATCTCGAGGGTGATAAATCTTCTTCTCTCATTTCCCTTGGTATCTCTTTCTCTTTCTTTCTCTCTCTCTTTCTCTTTCTCTTTCTCTTTCGATAATAGGTATAATAGACACGTGTTGTTCAAATTGTCGAGTTACTGACCCATCCTATTACGAGATCCTAATCTTCCAAGTGTACTCGATGGGTTTATTTTCGTCATGCTTTTCTCGTCGTTTATTAAATTACTATAGGAAGATTTATTAGAAAATGATAGTTTAAAAAAAATAACACAAAATATAACAAAGTTACAATAAAAAATTGTATTTATTTCTTATAAGTTATAATTGTTTTAATCTCTAATAAAAGAAAATATTTATACCGTCTGTGTGTTATATTGAATTATAGTATAAAACAAATCTATAATTATTTTACTATATTTTATTTTTAGAGTATACTATAACACGTATTTAAAAATTTAATATTCGTATCTGTGACATTTTATTCAATTTATATTATAAAATAATTATAATACACCAAAATAGAAATATTTCAAAATTAATTTATATATTATTAATTTTTTTCTTTCTATTTTTCGAAGATAAGAAATTCGTAATAATTTTCACACCCCTAAACGTTAAGAGTTTCTCTTTCAAGACAACATTTGGGGTAGTTTTACGTTGATCGGAGGGGTCGCTGAGTGAGAGACCATGGGTGGTGATGGTGATGGTGATGGTGGTGGTTAGAGGAAGCCTTGCTTCGTCTTACAAACACTGTGCTTGGACTTAATTGAACTTGTTCGCGAAACTCATAACGAGAAGTCTAGTAAGTGCTACTATGGTTGTTATAATTTACGGGAAACAATCGTCACCTTTGATGTGCCGACAATTGTCTTGGGCTCGTACGAGTGAACTAAAGGTTACCTCCTCCCCTAAAACGTTTCTATTCATCATCCCCTTATTTCTATTTCTTTCATACATTTAAACATTCTTTTTTGGGGTTGAATGATACAAATTTGTTCTTCGAAGTTTCCAAACCATTTAAACCATCCTCACCCCCCTCTCTCGATTGGTTATAGATCATTGATAAACATATTTTCTCTTTTCTTTCTATATATTCTACACTTTTTGTCTGTCTTTTTATTATTATTATTATTATTTTCTTCTCGAGAGTATGCGTTTTTCCCTGGAATTTTTCTTATTTTTTTTTCATTCAGTTATGTATTCTCAATTGTTTTAGAATTTTTTTTTATATTCATTGGTTCTATTTTGTTGGTCCAAACAGTTAATAAAATTATCGAAAGTATTGTTTTTTTTTTTCGAGTAGTTTAAGATAGTTTATATTTTGTTTTTTAATTATTGTTAATTATTTATATTTCATTTTTCTTAATTTTTCTTTTTTTTTTCATTTAGGTATAAGTTCTCAGTTCTTATAGGATTTTGTATTATTTTGGTCCAGACAGTTTATCATCGAAAATATCGTAATTTATTTTCTTCTTCAATGCAATACGAAGAGAAGGGCAATTTAAGGGTAGTTTATATTTCGTTTTAACGATAAATCATAAATAATCATTTCAATACGTCTCTTAACGTGCCACGTATCAAACACAATGCGAAAATGCAACATTCCTCATTGTCTCGGTGTTCGATCGTAGGGGGATGGGGTGTTAAGGGATGGTGGAGGGTACAGAGGGGGAGATGCCCGTGTTACCTTGTGCATTTAAAATGTAAACTCAATTTAAGCCGTGATTCGACGGTAAACAAAACGTAACGTATGCGCTCGGTGGGGTTGGTTGGATTGTTACGCTTTTGTGGTAGCCGGGGGTTAAATAAAAAAAAAAAAAAAAAAAAAAAAAAAAAAAAAAAAAAAAA
>NW_014569655.1:92924-94329 GCF_001313835.1 Polistes canadensis
GGGGGTGGAGGTGGGGAAGAAAAATATCTTGCTACATTATCCAATAATATTATTTCATCTATATCTGATAGTCTCCTTGATATTTATAAATATCAATTTGTTTTATAATTATTATTCGTATTTTTAATATTATTTATTCGAATCACGTCGTTAATATTCATTTAAACAAACATTTTGTAATATATTTTCTTTATTGATTTTTAGCGATATAATTAATTATAGTTTCTTATTTGATGTTATATATATATCTAATAAATTTAATTGTAATGTGTATTTTAATCGTAAGAATTGAATCTTTAATTTTTCTATATAATTATGAATAAAATAAAAAATAATTGAACCATCGTGTTTTGTTTCTTTTTTTTTTTATTGAAAAAAGAATTTCTCGAACGTTTATTTTCTATTTTTATTATTTTTGTTGTTTTCAATGCCATCAATTTGTATTAATTAGATCATAAATGTTGTTAAATTGATTTAGTGATTTATAAACAAAGTAGTTCAATTCCATTAATCGAATATTTTCATTCCATGGTAGACGAGTTTAGTCTTATTGACGTTAACGTTGTTGGTATTCCGTAGTGCGGAAAAGTTAATCATCTTCATTAAGATTGGACGGTAGAAGCTCGCAATTAAACGCCCGAGATTTGTAAGTACCGTGCAGTTTGATTTACGATTTTCGTTTACTAATGTCGAGCTTTTGAATCCTTTGGAAGTATCGACGAAATTATAAGCTCACTTAATTGTAATTCGTTTTATTTCTTTTCACACACATTTCTCGTATTAAAACATAATAAAAATAAAAAACAAAAAAGAAATAAAAGAAAATAAATACATTCGCGTCTAATTGGTCCTCGGAATATACATTTTATTAATTAGTAGCAAATAACGAATAAACATATACATATATAAAAAAGAAATAAAGAATGTCATATGAATTTAACCTCGTTTTCAATTTAAAATCGAACTCATCGACAAAATTAAGATTTGGTGAAGGGTTGAAAATGCGATTAAAAAATACTAAAATAAAATACAAAACGATTAAGAAGAAGAATAAGAAGAAGAAGAAGAAGAAGAAAATCTCGAAGTTGTTATAAAGCAACGTGTTAAGTGGAAAGAAAAAGAAACAAAAAATAAAAAAAACAGATAAAAAGAGAAAAGTGAAAAGTTTCCTTAAAAGTCCTTTGCAAGCTTTAAGCTTTTTTTTTTTCTTTTTTTCCTTTTTGGAGTTATTTTTGTCTTGAGTTACGCGAAAAATAAAAATCTTGATATTCGTAAATCCGATAATTTAAATGATCAAGCGAAAGAAAATCTATTTCGCGAGTCACTTGAATCATTTTCCCGTTAGTAGTCGTAGTTACTGCGACGTTTTCATTCATTCAAGAGAGAGAGAGAGAGAGAGAGAGAG
>NW_014569655.1:94389-96837 GCF_001313835.1 Polistes canadensis
AGAGAGAGAGAGAGAGAGAGAGAGAGAGAGAGAGAGAAAGATTTACGAGAAACTTGCTAACGCTATAATCGATTCCTTCGGATTAATTAAGCATTAATTAAGACTGAAAGGAGCCTCTTGTAGACACCTTGAGTTTCATATCTCTCTCTCTCTCTCTCTTATACTCTTACTCTTACTCTTACTCTTACTTACTTACTTACTAACTCTTACTCACTTGCGCTCACTCTTACTTATCACACCCTCTTACTCGCTCATTCATTCATTTAGCACTCCTCCAAAATGCGAGAGGAAATTAAGCAAAGATGTCGCCATGCCTAATGTTATATTCGGTATGGTTCACGGTTGGACTGTTAACTTAAACCTTAGACTGAAGCTTTAGCCATTATTTAAGGGGAATGATAATTGTTTGTGTCCGTTTTTCATTATAATTATTATTTACTTAGAAATTATTCTAAACTCGATCTGTCGGTCCATTGTTTCAGTCTTTTATTCTTTTTCTGTATTTATATCCGTTCGTCCAGCTTGAAAGAATTTTATTGCAAAAAGGATAAATTTACAATGGGGAGAGAAGGGGGGTAGTGTGTGTGTGAAATATTTTGTTTGGTAACATTTTGCGAATAGGTTTTTATAATTTACTTCAAATTACCCTTATATCACGGTGTTTCTGTACATTTTTATTTTGTGTTATTATTATTATTATTATTTATAAAATTAATTATATAATATTATTATATATTGGAAGAATTAAACGCTACAAGAATGGAAATAATTTTATTTAGTAATATTTTTTTTACTTTTAAGAGAGGAAAGGGATTTTTTTTAAAACAAATTTATTTACAACTTGAATATAAACTTATATAAAGTTTTTTATTTTGATATAATAATAAAAATAAAATTATTCTACAGACTTAAGAGAGTATAAAATATTTGATCTATTCACATTTAGAAGACAAATTTGAAAACTTTGCCTTATTAATTATTTAATTACTGACCGAATGAAAATAAATTTATAAAATAATATTTACCAGTATGAAGAATCAGTAAGAAACGAATAAATAAATTGAAAAATTGTATAATTTGGATAAAAAAATATAGAAATGTGAAAAAATGGAGTATAAAAAAAAAAAAAAAGTAAGAAAGATAGGACAACAAGATGGAAGGTTGATGGGTATCGATGAATTAGAAAGCTTTAGGTAGGAAAAAAATCCCTTTCACGATTCGGTTAGGTAAAAAAGGGGAGGTGCCAGCTAAAAGCATTTTTACGTCGGCCATCACAGAGCTATCATCCGCCATCGATCCGTTTTATTCATAACTTCATACTAGCTTGTACACAGGCTGCTGATAGGTTCGATTCTATTCCTAACACAACCATATTCGTTCAGATTAATAAAAAAAAATGTAAAAGAAATATGGGAAAAAAATGGTACGCTTGTTAACAATATGTTAGAAGTAAATTGTTCTTCTTTATTTGTTAGTATATAATATTTAAATATATATTATATATATATATATATTTAATATATATTAAATATAAATATTTATTAATTGATAGAGAGAATAAAAAGGTGTATACGAAAAAAATTGTCGAGATTGATTGATGCAAAGAAAAAATCATTTAAAAGAACTTATGTGACTTGTTAAAAAATGTGTTAAAAGTAAATCGTATTTTTATAAAAGGGGGTAAATGATGTAGGTTTGAAAAAAAAAAAAAAAAAAAAGTAACCGAAAGAAAAAATCCATTGAAGAAAAACGAATAGATTTAGTGCATAGAAGAAATAGGTTGGAACCTTGAAAAATGTAGAAAATACTTTGGTTGATACGTATATCCGATTATGATGACCTGGGTCCATTGAAAAGTTCGACATCGAAATAGGAATAGATCTATTCCATCCTATTGTAAAATAGAATAATAATAAAAAGAAGAGATACCTTTTTATATTTTTCTTTTTATTTTCTTGTTCAATGTTAACTATTTTTCGTCGGCTTAGTCGTTGCGGTCAAAGTGCTAGATTTTTTTAATCTATGATTGTAATCTTTTTCCGATCTCACATCAGATTTATTTTCTTGCATATTTTATTCTCTTCTTCTTCTTCTTTTTCTTCTTTTTCCCTAGATTTCAATTTTAGCAGATATTCTGTAGTTTTCGTGAAAAATTGGCCATGCTCTTTCTCTTTTGCTTCTTTTTTTTATTCGCACATCTTTATCTCTTTTCTTTTTCTTTCTCTAACATTTTTGACTTGCGAAAATTTAGAATGAGAAAATTTTTCTTATCATCTTATGTGTATATTAAATTTCTTTACTCTTGCCATTATTTGGGTTTATTCTTCTTATTATTTTTTTTTCGCCAATGCAGCAACAAAGCAACAAAACTTAATTTTTTAGATAGATGTATAATTCCATAAGAAAACAAAAGACAATATATATATATATATATATATACTATTAAAT
>NW_014569655.1:96852-110053 GCF_001313835.1 Polistes canadensis
ATATACATTTTATAATATTAATGAATTCATTTATAAAAAATGTTTTCGTTTTTTATTTACAATTATTTTTTCTATAATGTTTGAGTATTCTAAAGTATTACCAGATTCGATGAATATAACAAAAATTGTATGTAATACGATTTCAAAATAATTTATTATGAAAATACGAAGAAATTATTCTCAATATGTTTTATTATTTTACGAATTTTAATAAGCTCATTTATAAATGTGTTTTTCTATATATTTTTCTTTTTATTACATTATAAAATATTACTCTGTAAAATATATTTAACCTTTCAAATATACTCTTGAGTATTGTCAAATTCAACGGACTTAACCAATATTGTACGATTTAAAAAACTATTTATCAAGAAAAAATATTATACGTAAAAACACTTTTCCCTTCTCTAATCAAATATTTAAAACATTAAAAAGGAAAAAGTTTGAGAGTAATAAATATTTTTTCCTAAGTTTAATCTAAGCATACTTACTACTGCAAATTAGAAAAAAAGAGAAAGAGAGAGAGAGAGAGAGAGAGAGAGAGAGAGAGAGAGAGAGAGAGAGAGAGAGAGATGCAATATACCTAGATGCTCTTTCTACTAGCACTGATGGGATACGCTTAAGCAAGAAACAGAGAGAAATAGAGAGAGGGTAATTGCATAAAGAAAAAGTCAGCGTTAAAACTGCACATTTAATTAAAATCGTTGCTCGTTTCTGGCAATTTTAGCAATTTCATACTGGCGTTCCTCTAACGTCGTTTAAAGAGGCTCAAGGAATGATGCAATTATGATTTATTTGCTCTACCACGGTACTCCCCCCCCTCCTCCTCCCCCTCCTCCTCCCCCTTCTCCCTTTTTTCCTCTTCCTCCTCCTCTTCTTTCTCCTCTTTCTCCTCTTCTCACTTATTTACCACCCTCTCTTTCTCTTTCCCTAGTTCTTTTCTTTTTTTTTTCTTTTTTTTTTTTTACAAGTTTTACATAGCCATACCAACGCATATTGCATTCTCTTTCTCTCTCTTTCTCTCATTTTCACTCTTCGTTTTCTTTGAACGGCCTTTGAATTACTGACCGTCGTAGTGCCACCGCAAATTCTCGCGTTACTTGTTACACGAAACATTGTAAAAACCTCATTTTCATGTTCCCCTTTCTCTTATTTTTTTATGAAATAAAAATAACGGTTAAACATTTGACATTATTTCTCTCGTAATAATAAAAAAAGGAAAAAAAGAAATATATTTAACGACAGTTTATTTAATTTCCTTTATAATATATATATTTTGAAATATCTTTTTTTTTTTTTCTATTATATCTCTTTTAAGTTTTTTTTTTTTTTTTTTTTTTATATTTATGTAAATTCATTAAAATTATTTTTTCGTCTTTTACTTTATAATTAAGAGAGCATATATTTTTTTTTTATATACTGTTTCGTTAATTTTATAAAAAATATATTTCTTTCTTGTTATCCGATAAAGAGATTAGTTCACGTGTTACGTATTAAAAATTGATCGTAATCTTGTATCTTCGTAGGAACGCCACGAAATATGCGGTTTTATGGTAATAAAATAAATGAAAGGAAGAGGAATCAGTAGTTTACACAAATCTACCCTAAGAATTGTTAACACATGTCTGTAGTTCGTTTCTCCGACAAAGGGATGAAAGATCTAAAAGCCGCCCCCTGTTGTGCGGTCAAAGCCAGTGATGAATTTCAAACCATCCTTTAATATCTCACCGTACCTCTCTATTTCTTCTCTTTCCTTTATTCCTTTTTTTTTTTTTCTTCTCTCCAGTTAAAGCTTCATGGTAACGAACAAAAAAAATAAAGGAAGAATAACGACAAGTAGGAAAAAGATTTTAACTATTTCCTTTTCACAAGAAACATTTTCCTATCTTTTCTTTTTTCTTCTTCTTCTTCTTCTTCTTCAACTTTTTCTTTTTTAAATTCTACGAGTCATTCGTAAACGTATAAATATAAATACCCAATCATTTAATTTATTTTCTAATCAATTTCTTCTTTTCACACACACACACACACACACAATGTCATAACTTTTTAATTTTATATATCAAATATTATTATATCTAGTAATAATGATCTTAAAAAAGATATTGATTATTAATTTTTGTTTCCAACACTTTTGATTCACAATCGATATTTAATATTAAATTTACAAATAATATTTCTTCTTACAAATTATTTATTTTATATTATATATTAATTTAAAGAATAAAAAAAATTGTGTGTTTTTTGAAAACGTAGACACATATAAAAAAAAGACATTATTTTATTACGAATAATTATTATTAATTTGTTGGACATCATCACCTTTGTGATTAAACAGTTATTTAATATTAAATTTCTAATAATTAAATATAAATCATTTCTTGACAATACGTTCATTATAATTCTGTTAAATCGTTTCCTTCTTTTGGAAACCTTTTCTATTACATCTTGAAAGAAGTTATTCAAAGATGAACGATGTTTCGAAGAAAGAATGGCGTATTCTTTGTTAACAAGCATGAAAAAATAAAATATTATACTATACCTTTTTTAACTCATTATTGTCAGAAGGTGTCACAGCTTTTTCCTAAGGTGTCACAGCTCTTTCCTAAGGTATCCACAGCTTATCCTAGTCCTTCTTGTTAGTCGTGAGAATTCCTATTATATTGGTCCGTTCGTGCTCATCCCTTGAAAGCGTACCTTAAAAATCTGGTAGCTTAAATGGAGTATTATGAGCATCCTAGAAATCTTCGGCCCTCTTTGGTGATCTTCTTTTACTATTTTCTTTCTTCTTTTCTTTTTTTTCGTTATTTGATCTAATCTCAGGTATCCTATGTAAAAATATGTGATATTCATCGTATATGTGTAGAGGCATTGACAAAAAAAAAAAAAGATTGGAATAATATCTTAGGCAGACAAAAGAGATTCATTCATAGTTTTCATTCGTATAAGTTTGCTCATTAAAATGTTAATAATTTTATTTAGAAAAAGAAAAAAAAACAAAAATTAAATAAATAAATAAACCTCGATAAAAAAGGAAACTTATCTACCTGCAAGGTTTAATCGATTTTTAACGGCACAGTAAAAGTAAGTCGTCGTCAGTTGGCTTTATGGTCGACAGGTGGTAGAGAATAACCTAAGGGAATATTTTTTATAATTTAATATACAAATAATTTTATATACATATATCTATTTAAGCACAAATACGTAATGGGAAAATAATATTTTTAATCGCGTGATAAAATTTACCTTAACATTTGTTTGTATAAAAATCAAAAAAGAGAAACAATTATTATACGATTAATAAATTATCACACGCAAGAAACAATGAACAACAATATCAATGAAGAAAATAAAATAAAATAAAACACAACACAAAAAATAAAGAAAGAAAGAAAAGGAAAAACATTAAAGATAAAATAGTGGAAACATTTGAAACATATTCTAAGGGTGACGATGAAAGGACTCGAAACGATCAGTGTCCTAAAATATAGAAGGGTGTGTTGTAGTAGACAGGGTGAGGAGATGACTATATATAGTGTTCAGGGTGAAATGGTTGATCAGCCAAGCGTCGCAAGGCGTGAGTCCGTTGCAAGACAATTGAAAAAATCACTTGTCCTACTCACCAATACTCTCTCTCACTTTATCCCGAATACTCTGAGAGGGTTGGTCCGTAAATTTGGGGATGTTGGATAGAAGGTTAGAGTGGTGGTGGTGGTAGTGGTGATGATGATAGGGCGGATATATCCAAGATCGACGGTCCGTTAAACGCAATGTTCCGGATCCGAAAGCTTGCGGTTTCATTTGGAAAGACACGTCCTATATATTTTCCGTACGAAGATAAATCGTTGTTTTCAATAAAAATTCTATCCTATAAGGGAAGAAGTAAAAAAGAAGGAAAGAAAAACAAAGAAAACAGGTGCTCGTTCTGTATTGGTTTCGTACGAGTGTTGTAAACACGTTGACGTCATTATTGATACATAATCGTATCCCCATTCTCAATTTGTTTATGCGTTATTTAATGTAAATTGTATTTCTTATGTTTACAGGTTAGAATAGTTGGAAGCGGATCGAAAGGATGGTTGGATGCTTCTCACGAAAGTAGAAATTGGTTGAAATATATTCGCAGTACTGCCAGTCCGCATTTGGTCAATTTGAAACACATTCTCATTGGTGGAGAGGTAATTAATATTTATTTTATATTCATTATAATAATATATTGATGAACCTCGTCGTGTGTGTTATTTTTTGTTTTACTTTTAACTAGTTGTTGATAACTTTAATATTTTTCTTGGTTAATTTAAATTTTGCCGATCGATTTGTATAATTAGTTGTATTTAACAATAAAATTGGCTTTGCGTTTAGTCGTATTTAACAACTGACGGTCAATCGACAGTTGCAGTTAATTAGAAATGATTATTATTTTGGAACAATTGTATATGTACATATGTTAGGTTTAAATAACTATAATATGATATCACCTTGCTTCCTAGAATATTTAAATTATTATCTGGAATAATTTCTTGCTACATTTAATCATCGATCCGTACAATTAGATCATCGTACAGAAGATAAAAAAAAAGAAAATGTTAAAAACAGTTTTGTCAATGTTATGCCAATCAATACTTACACATTAGTAAATTATTATAATCATTATTTTGCTTTATTGTGTTCGTATAAAAACCAAAAAGAAAATGATTGAAAATTTTGTTCTTATCGATATTTCGGATTACGTAGATCACTTCGATTATTTTGTTAAGAAAAATATACAAGAGAAAAAACATATAGATATCATTTTTAGGGATGAAGACAAACAAATCGAATAAAACGTAACGATAAAGGTCAGCATGTCAATTTGGGGTTGTGACTGGACTAACGTCCTTAGGATTCTCTGTGTGAACTACGCCACATGGTAGCCGCGGCTTCGTGGGCGCGTCCCTAAGCTACATGTATACAGGGTGTTTAGTTATTAAGTCACCCTACGGGGTCGTTTTACTGACTTTCGTATACGCCCTTTTGCAATCGCTGTGGGAATGAGGGACGTGCCTTCTTTCTCACTCTATTTTCTTTATTTCTTTCTCTTTCTATCAGTGCTTTTGCTGAATCGTAATCGACGATTCGATGCTTCTGACGACACCATAAAGATCCTTATAAACAGTTTTCCCGAACATCATGGGGTCATATATTATTGTATCCAACGATTTTATAATGTGAAATATATTTTTATTATATTTAAAAATTTTTCATCTAATTTTTTTTCTATTCCAAAATGTATCACGTATACAATTATGATAATATATATTTTATTATATATGCATATATTTTATATAAATATTTATTTGTTGTTTATTAGATTATTTACGAGACCATTCGGGACATCGCTATTGGCGAAGAACTATTTCTAGGACTTCGTGAACCACTCCAATTGCAAGACATCCTCGGTGAAAATATACCCGAAGATAGAAGCGACAGAGAAACTGGTTAGCATATAATCAATACTTTTTATTTATTAATATATTTTTATCGTCATGTAGTTTTTACAGGTGTCTCAGGGGAATCATATATTGGAAAATATTACATTTAATTAATAATTATACTATTTAGAGTAACAAATTTTCATATATTCATTTCAACATATTTAATTTAGAAGTTAATTTAAACACAACAACAAAATATATTAACAAATCATGGAAACAATTGTTTCTTTTGTTAAATATTCACTCATCAAAGTCTATCTGCAATTCATTTAATTCTACGAATGACGACTTTGAAATTAAACGGAAAATTATATTAAATCAAGAAACATCGAATTACATATATATAAAAATCCAACAATTAATATTCACTTATACGTCGTTCAATTCAATAATGTCTCTCATCCCCCCTCTCTCCTTCCCATAAAATTAAATTAACCCATTAAACATCCGTTAAATTAAAGTTCAAACCAATTATCCAATATCGAGAAAATAATGTAAAACTAATCGAAAGATAAAATAGAAAAAAAAGAAAAACAAAGAAAAGGATGTAATAAAAGAGGCTTTTGGGGGGAAGGGGGTGGGGGGAGGTGGGTCAAGGAGGAAGCCCTTTTTACAGTTAGTTACGTTACTGGTCGACTTTCCATGGGTGATAGAAATCGCATAACCGTAGCGGCTCGTGCTCGCATACGATTACTACGAATATGTTGAAGGTAAAAGGAAGGGCAGGTGTTTTTTAGAAAAGGCAGGAGTCAGAATAAGAGTCAGAAACGTTAACTGCAATAGCAAAAACGGGGGTGTTGGTGGTATAGGTTTATAGTTTATAGTACTAAGGGCTAAATCGTGGATCGTTGGGAAACGTTGTCACCGTCATGCACCCTTGATTTCTGGCGTGATTCACCTGGTCGACCGTTGAGTATTAACCCTTGTCTCTCTCTCTATCTCTTTCTTTTGGTTAATAAGTGTTGATTATCTTTTTCCATCATATATTATTCTCTTTTAGCATTGTTCGTTAGGTTTGGCTCGTGTCACTTTTGAATAATCCGTTTCTTCCCCGTTCGTACGATCGTAAGTTCAAATGCATGTACAAACCGGGAGTACAAAAGCCACGGGACACGGGATTTAACTTTAAGTACTCCTTTTAACCCTTTTTCCTTTTTTTTTTTTGTTTATTTCGAAAATTTTTTAATTCAATTTTATATATGAGAAAAGTAATATTTAATTAAGGAAATATATTTTCACATTATTTTATTCGTAAGATAATAGATTGTTTAATATTATATCGTAGAATATTAAATTGAATATTTGTAACTTTTAATTTTATTTTTTTAATATATTTCATTCTTTCGAAGTGTAAAATAATTTTATATATTATACATATATATGTGTGTGTGTGATAAAATTATAATCAAAGTGACATAGGTTAGTTAATATTTTTACGAGTAAAGTTAATGATAATTAATTATATATTACGAGTAATAAATAATATTATTAGAAACATCTGGAAATATTTTAAAAAGATTTGTTTGCTTGATAATTATCTAATAGTAACTCAGAAGAAACGATGATGGTCAGAATCAGTATGACGACTTGGAGGGCAAAGATTAGGGACGGTGAAGTGTTATACTTCGACACCCAGATGTCGAGGTAATTAAAAGCAGGCTTATTGTCAAAGTTCAAGAGTCGTCGTCGTCGTCGTAGTCGTGCTTTTGTTACTTCAACTAATTTGCCAACAATTTTTCCTAATAATTTTACTTACCCTCGTAAATGTCTCTCCTTTCCCTTTCACCATTCGAGAAAATAAAAAACTAGATGATTAAGATAAAATTAAAATTTTTCAAACGTCTTGTGTAACTTTTATTTCATTCATTTTATTTTACATTGAAACATTTTTAATATTCATTTGAATTTTAATAGAAACGAGACAAATCTTTCGGAATAATCTTAAAAAAAAAAAAAACAAAAAACAAAATTAATTACGATACTTTTCAATCGTATTATTAGACTTACGCAGTGGTTACTATTAGAACGAACAATAAATTAGTAAGAAATATCTCTGAAAGATAATTAATTGATTTTTTTTCTTTTTTTTTTTTAAATTAATCCAGACAACTGTTGATTATATCTAGTAAGTTGTATATATTTTTTTTGTTTCTTTTTTTTAGGGGTGGGGTGGGGTGGGAAGGGATGGGTGGCAGGGGAAAAAAAAGACAAAACGTTAAGGATAAGAAGAGAGAAGAGGGTGTTGATTTGAAAAAGGGAAATAATGCTTGGCATATACGTTTCGAAGGGTTCTAAACGGAGGCGTTTGTTTTATGATACTGTAACTGTACCGAAAACTTATCCTAGCAATTAAGTCGAGTCACGCAGACGACGATCTTAATTTCGGAAAATTAATTAACACATTAAGGAGCTCTTTTACGAGCTACCGCCATACTAAGACGACGTGGCCAGCTTGTTGGGAGCTGAGAAAAGTGAGAGAGGATAAGAGAGTGTGTGTGAGAGAGAGAGAGAAAAAGAGAGAGAAGGGATTGGAAGGAATACAAATTTTTTTTAATCAAAATCCAACTTTTTCTTATTTCTTATATTTATTTTTTGTTTGTTTTTTTTTTATTCTATGGAAAAGATCGTAAATAATCTGCGTTGTGTCTCTGTTTCTTCTTAATTTTCGTAAAACATAGAAAATAAAAAACAAAACCAATTAATACACGATAAAATTACATATATATTTTATTTTATTTATTATATACTATACATAGAAATGTTTCATTAATTGACGCTTAGATAAAATAATGATGTTCCCTAGGAAAAAGAAAAAAAAAAGAACATGTAAGCTGAATCGGAGAACCCTTGTTAAATGCATCTGGGCGTATTCTCTATCTTTCTCTTTTTTCCTCTAATGGGATCATTTTTTTTCTATGGTAAAAAGGGAGCAAGAAACGAAGGGAATCTCGTTTTAACACTTCTATTCATATAACATCGTGTCGGTCATTTTAATAAGCTTTATTTGTACATTTATACATGTACGTGTTATATATGTAAATGTGTGTGTGTATGTGTGTTGTTCGTTAATAATCATATTACATTTAATCCATATCGAATATCACGGATATAAATGCGTGTTACACTAAATACGACAAATACATTGTAATAAAGGATTGCACGCAATAAAATGTTCACATTTTTTTTTGATAGTAAGTACGCCAAAAAAAAGATTAGAATGTTCATTATAGTCATCCTGCATTATAAATGTTATTTATATTATTTATATTTAGATTTATTATTTGTATATTAACATTCTTATCGGCAAAGTAAAATTATTAAAAAGAAAAATTAATTTCACATATAATTATATAATTGTAATTAATATATAAATACAATATCTATAAACGTCGGGTTTTTCCTTGTCAAAAAATAATTTTATTATAAAACAAAAAAGTAACTAATAATAAATAAAATAACACAAGATATTCGAAAATTTTAGTTCGTATAACACGTAAGTCATTATCCAGACAAAAATCGAACAGGAAATTCGATCTAAACACGGTTTTTTATTCCGTTTCTTTTTTTTTTTTTCTTTCTTACCATCGTATATATTTTATTTTATTTTTTTTTTTCTTACAACGGCGATGGGGTAAACCACGCACGCGTGCCTAGAGGGAGGAGGAACGTAGATGCATCTGGCATGGGGTAGTTAAAGTGAGTTATGGTTTTGATTTTTCCTATCCTGTTCTTTTTTTTTTCTTTCTTTCTTTCTTTCTTTATTTCTCTCCAGCATCCTTGGTTTACTCTCATCTCTCTCTCTCTCTCTCTCTCTCTCTTATATTTTTTATTTCTATCTCTCTCTATGTTTTTCGATGTCTCTATTAGGGTCGCAGATATAATTTATGGTCGTGTATTGTCGATTAACAGGACCTTTGGGGTGTAAGTGTGAGAGAGATAGAGAGAGAGAGAGAGAGAAAAAAGGGCACGGTTTTAGGAGAAGAAAAAAAAGGGGTATCTCGTGCACAAAAGGGGCACGCGACGTTTTCATCCTGTAAAAAGGGGGTGGATTCCTAGGGATGAGAGAAGGAAGGGGGTGGTGTATGTGACACGTTACATGCCCCGTTCGAATCACCAGACTAATGACACGTCTACTTTATGTTAACATTCAGGGGGTTACTATTGCGAAAATTCATCGGATGTGTTAACTGGGGAAAATGGGGCTTCTAAGATAAGTCAAAATATTCTTTTTGTTTCTTCCTATGAAATCATTACAACGGAAAAAAAAGTTAGACTTTAATTTATTTACATTTGAAATATATATGTTTGTATAAATAATATTATATTTGTTTTTGAAATTTGTTCGAAAATTGAAATTATCATTAATTTAATTATTAACGTGTGTGTTTAATTTTTTTTTGGAATATAAAGAAAAAAGGTATTGTTTCAATTGTAACACACCATTATAAAAAATTTCTTTATAATGTACATAATTTTGCGAATTGTTTATATTATATATATATATATATGTTATTGTATAAAATTGATTGATTTATTAATTAAACGAGACACATAATAATATAAGTAAATAGTAAACGTTTGAAAATTATAATTTAAGAATATTTTTTAAATCGTACAACTCTGTTAACAACAACAATCCCAACGAATATTCGTTTAATGAATCCTAAAACGATTCGGTCGGATTATTTCAAAACATCAATGTGTCACATAAGGCATCGATTTCCGTTACTTTTTCCCATGGAAAGTAGCAACCGACGACTTGGCCGCAGGGGGTGTAAATTTGTATATATATGTGTATATGTGCGTGTGTGTTATATGTTGCCAGTGAATCCCACCTGTTGACTTTACGCAACGTGACTTTCGTACCGGTCTTCTTCTTCTACGTCAATGATTAACATATAAAATATATAATACGCATCTTGATGATCCCACCTATGTTGTTTTCTCTTGACTGAACGAATATCAATCGTGAGAAAAGAAATTATTATTAATTTTATTTTCTAATTCAATATTTTTTCAACCGTCCAACAATCTCTCTTTACATTTATTTTATAGAATAATAATCGTGAAATTTGAGAAATTAATTTAACAATAAAGTTCGATTCATCGATCAAACCGCATCCTTAGTTGTCCTAAATTCACGACATGCCGTTTCGAATTAGTTCATGGAAGGAAGAAAGAACGATTAACAATGTTATGGGGGAGAGAAAAGAGAAAAGAAGAGAAGAGAAGAGAAGAAAATGGGGATGGGGGGGGAGGAGTGTGTGTGCATCGTATATACGATGGTGGTACGATGGGGGTTGGCGGCCAGTTCCCATGAAGGTCCGTTGGGGGCCATCGTTAGACCATATGGTCTTGGGACAAGTGTAGCGGCAGATTTAAATAACCGTTGGAGGTCTTACTATATTTCTTTCAAACCTAATATTCGATAAACAGATTATCAAAACATCTACGCTAATTTAGAAATTAATTATTATATCATATCGCAAATCTCAGATTATTTAGAAAATTTCTTTTTGACTAACAGCAGTTACACACACATATTTTTAATCAAATATTTTTTTCTTATTTATTCTTTTAAATAACCGTATAGATTTATTATATTTCTTTTTATACAATAATCACACGAAATACACGCAGAATTATTTTATTATATAATTTAATTATTATCTCTCGATTAAGATGAAATTATTATTATTTTTTTCTTTCAATAAGAACTCTTTTTCTACTTTAGTGTAAAATAATTTTATTATATATTTTTGTTTGTTTATTATTATCTATATGAACACATAATAAAAAGAGTTACATTCATTTTTAAGATCGAATAATATATTATCTCGATTTAAATTAAATTATTACGAAATTCTAATTAAAATATTTCTTCAAATATTTTTCACATCAGCTCTGATCCAATAGTTTTATTATAATTATTATTATTTTACTATATTAATGAAATAGATAGGATATAAAAGTTATTTAATAAATCTAAGTTTTATATTATTTTTGAAATATCTCAAAATTCGAAATGTAATTTGAATGAAGAAAGGAAAATAGGCGTTGGCGTAAGGTATTTTTCACGGATTCTTGTTTGTCATATGTTAGGGGTAAAGTGAATTGCTATTGGTCAAGCCAGTAGTTAGGTTTTACCAATAGGAGGAAGTTAAACTTAGGAGCGTGCATTAAAACGAAAGGTATAGGTCACACTTTGTTACCTGCCAGGCTAACAGACCATCATTTTATTTGTCGTCGTTAGTAGTTGACTGTGTGTCGGATTGCAATCACGTTCAAAAGTATAATAACAAATTTAACAAATTATTTTCACGCCGAGAGAAAATTCATTTTGCAAATTTTTAACCTTTTCTTTCCTTTTTTTTTTTTATACTTAACGAAAACAATTCTTTTTTTTTCTAAATTGTTAAAGTGATTGCCAAGTGTGTAAAAGAAAAATAATGTGTCAGTTTTCAATTATTTTCAATGTAAGTAGGTTGTCAAGTGTTCCAAGTTGCAATTTATTGTTAACATTTAATAATACACATAATTGTTATATTCTTGAAAGAAAAAAAGAAAAAAATATATGTTATATTAAAAGAGAGAGAGTTAGAGAGATGAATTAGTTGGATATTTTTCTTCTTTATTTCTTTTTTTTCTTTTTTTATAAATCCATTATTTAAGATTCATTTATACTCGTAGAGTGGCACGCGTTCTTGACAGAAAATTAAAAAAACAATTTAATATTATAATACAACCAGGTAAACATTTGTTTTCTTTTACATTATCTTTTATTCTTCGAATTTTATTATTTTTATCAATTTTTTTCAACGTCAAGACTGTTTATATTTTGTTGTTGTTGTTGTTGTCTTCATAAGAGAAATTATTTTCCCGTATTGACAGATTATTTAATTTCTCGTTACGCCACCAGCAGACAACAACACAGACTGCACTCATCGTCGTGCAGATCGTAATGATAACGGCGATTTAATTTAATAATTCATGAAATCATTATATTGTGTGCGTACGTGTGCGCGTGTACGTTTGTGTGTATATTATACAGAATGACACGATATCAAACGTTAATACCCTTCTCGTAATAATTTCGATCACGTAATTCCTTTTTTTTTTTATCTTTTGTAATAGTTTTTGTAAAAATGGAGCATTGAATGAGTCGTCGATTTAATTTGGGATCTATCTTATTTTTTTTTGTATTTTCTTTCTGTTCAGCTTCACAACACAGTGGCACGGTAGATGAAGATCGAGAAGACGAAGAGGAATCTGAAACTAGATGTACTGTCTGTGACAAACCCTTTCAAGAAATAGACTTGTAAGTATTATTTAAATTCAATTAAATTATATTAGATCAAACCTTAGATATATATATTAATAAATGTGTCACAGGAAAGTTGGGTAAGATAACAAATAATTCAAAACGTTATAATTTCGATCTTGAGTATCACAAAAACTATTAGAAAAGTATGATTGTATTTTAGATGTATTAGATCCGAAAAATATTTTTAGACTAGTACACTAATGAATAATAATAATAATGTAATATATTATATAACTATAGATAGATATTTAAACAACAAAGAAATAGATTTTAAAATACAAACAAAATGTATAAGCATATTAGATCAATCAAATAGATTTATCATAAAAAGCATATTTTATATTCTTTCTCTGTTATGATACAAATCTATGTGAATAATAATAAACGGATATTTCACAAAAAA
>NW_014569655.1:110568-123998 GCF_001313835.1 Polistes canadensis
AGAGAGAGAGAGAGAGAGAGAGAGAGAGAGAGAGAGAGAGAGAGAGAGAGAGAGAGAGAGAGAGGAAAAGAGGGAGAGAAAAAAATAGAGGGTGAAAGATGGATGGGGGTGGTTAGGCTTCGAAGCACGTTATCCACTTTAAATCTAAGCGCTACGCGATATACATGCTTCGAAAAGGGTTCCTGATCACGCGAGACCCTTTTTCGAAGGGCTGCCCCTTCGATGTCCCGCAGCTTTTTTCTCAAGAGTTAAAAAGAGAGAGAAAGAAAATGATAACTCAAGGGAGGGAAGGGGGAGTAAGTTTAGCTTCACTCTATTTGGTACTTAGCCTAGGATAAAAGTCAAACACTTATTCTATTATTTCATTTATTCCAAACACATATGCTTTCTTGTTTACGTATTATTCGAATTATCAAAATTCTACTTTATCGAATATTAAAATAATTCAAATATGTGTTCAATTATTGGTTCAGAATATTTGATATAAATAAAGTATGTAAGCTTAAAAATAAGATAAAATATTTTCAATGTAAATTATTGTTAACATCGAATAGGATAAAGGAGAGAAAAAAGAAAAAGAATCACGCGTACGTCATTATTTTATTTGAATTTGTGATTATAATATATATATATATAATTTAATTAATAAATTAAATACATATAATATATACACACATATATAATATATATTATGTGTTTATTTTATATAACATATATAAAATATAAATGATATATAAATACATATTATAATAAATTAATAAATTTGGTGTACTCATATATATATCAAATATGAGTTTGATTGGTAAATAATATTAAATCACGACGTTCGAGTTTGAAACCTACGTATTATAGTTGGGGGATGTTAGAGTTCACCTGTTGTTAAGGAAGAAAAATAAGACTTAGGTCCGCATTCGGTCGCATCGAACGTCTTTCGCATCTATCATCGGAGGCGTTCGCGTGTTCGGGACTCATCTGGCACGGTGCACCGTCACCGTGAAAGCACTATCTCACAGGGAATAGCTTTCACACGCGCGCGAACTTCGAGGGTGTAAAATCAATGCTGGCTCACACACCATGCCATCCTGTGACCATAACCCGTGTCCACTTTGTGACACCCTCGAAGACGCCCTTCTTCCTCCTTCAACTAAACATACTACACATTCTAATACTTATCTATGTGTACATGTATGTATGTATATATGTATATTGGTATGTATGGGAGATTTGCACGGATATCTTTGGATGTGTGTGCGTGTTGCACGTACGATGACCACTCTTGAAAAGGAGGAACGTTATTACTTGAGAGAGGTGGTTCACTGGCGCGTTGGTGGTGCCACTTGTTAGTCATCATCCTCAAGCTAAACTTGGCTAGTGTTATATTTTCAGTCATTCCTTTCTTATCGTTATCAATTTTTTTTTTTTTTTTTATATTTTTTCAATTCTTATTTGTGTGAATTCTATCGTCGATAAATTCGGTGCGGAATATTTATTCGATTGTAATAATATATAATATATTTGTCTTATGATAGAATAAACAGGACCAAATCTCTCTGTGTTACATCATATAATATTCTAATTTGATAATAAATAATTGATTATTTCGAAATTATTTTCGTTCCATTCTATAATAGTGTGCTCTTTTGGAATTGGAATTAATATTCGTCTTATTTCTAGTACCTATATATTTTTTTGTTGAAACGAAAATAAAACAAGACGAGCATGTTTGATGGTAAAATGTTGTAACAAAGAGATTAACCATAGTATTCGTAATATTTTGTATTTCAGATTAGACGAACACCTGGTGACTTGTCATAGATATCCAGCGAAACAACATCAGTGCAGTGATTGTCCTCGTGGTTACGCTTGGCGTGGGCTTTTAGTACGTCATCGTGCAATCGTTCATGGTGATCGAAGGAATTATCCTTGCGAGAATTGTCCTAGGGTAATTATGAGACTCTTAGAAGGAGTATTAATAAACTGATTATATTTAAAATGAATGTTATCTTCCAAGTATCGCTAATAGTCGAACACCCGGCAGGTATTTACGGACCCGTCTAATCTCCAACGTCACATCCGTTCCAATCACGTCGGTGCTAGGAGTCACGCATGCACCGAGTGCGGCAAAACTTTCGCAACGAGTTCGGGATTGAAGCAGCACACTCATATTCACAGCAGCGTTAAACCATTCCAGTGTGAGGTTTGTTTCAAGGCGTACACGCAGTTCTCCAATCTCTGCCGGCACAAGCGTATGCACGCGGATTGTCGCATGCAAATAAAGTGCGTCAAATGTGGCCAATCATTCAGCACGGTAACGTCATTGTCGAAGCATAAACGTTTCTGCGATTCAACGACACCGACAGGTCCACCAGGAACGATGCCACAATTACCGTCATCGGCACCTAGTCCATTCCTTGTTTATCCTAGACCACCTGTTAGTTTACCAGGTGGTTTACCATTCTATCCACCTAGTCTGATGGCACCTTATCCTGGAATCTTTCCAAATGCTCCTAATTTTCTCAATTCACCTTTAATATTTCCACCTAAACTCGACGAAACAGAAAAACCTAATAGAAGCGAAAGTCCAAGAAAGGAACGTTTCACACCACCACGAATTCATTCGCAACACAGTAAAATCTCACCGTCGGCTGGCGAGGAAGCAACGTCTTTGTTCAGGCCGTCGCCAGCTAGACCGCTCGTTCAACAACAACAACAACAACAACCCACCTCGGAATCCGAAGAGGATCAAAGCAAACGTCGAGACAACGTTGGTCAACAAAGTAACGAGAAGAAAATGGAAATCGAAACATCGAACAATGCGTCCTCGACGGAAGAATCTACCGATCAGCCATTGGATCTGAGGGTGCAAACGAAAAAACAAGACGTTTTTATCGACGATAAAATGAGTGTAAGTCAATCCTCGACACCGGTTCCAATCGAGGAACCTCCGCCATTACCACCACCGCCTATAGATCCACCTAGAACTGAGGAAGAAAATGTTGTACCGGTTCCACAAATGGCTGTTATAGAACCAAAAGACGTGCCGAGTAGTCCGCGACTAAGAACAAGTCTTTCTACGGATCAACCACCAACGAACACCCCTCCACACATGGCCTATCCCAGACCATATCATCCAATGATTCTGGAGGCCATGATACAGTACCGTACACCTGGAAGCACTTTCCCTTCGTTCCCAGGTGGACCTCCAACGGCAGGAGGTGCCTCGGCAGAATCGAGATTGTTACCACCTCTTCCACCATTCGTGCCACCCCGTGGACTTCCTTTTTTAGGGACATACATGAACGGGCTCAGCGGCGCCAGGCCAGGTGGGGGATTCGACCTGCTAGCCAGGCCACCGATGGGTGCGTTCCCCGGTGTGAAACCATTTCAAGATGCCGTGATGCCACCCCATCACCATCATCATCATCATCATCATCACGCCCACGGTAAAATCAAGGATAGATATTCTTGTAAATTTTGCGGCAAAGTATTTCCGCGATCGGCCAATCTTACCAGGCATTTGCGTACGCATACTGGCGAACAACCGTACAAGTGCAAATACTGCGAAAGATCGTTCAGTATATCGAGTAATTTACAACGACACGTTAGAAACATACACGATAAGCAACGACCGTTCAAATGTGTATTATGCGAAAGATGTTTCGGTCAACAAACTAATTTGGATCGGCATTTGAAAAAACACGAAGCCGACGATGGTAGCGGTGTGGTTGCGGTTGCCGATTCACCTGGTAGCAGTAACGAAAACGAACGGGAAGATGCTTATTTCGACGAGATTAGAACGTTTATGGGTAAAGTTACTTACAATGGTGAACCGTACCATTTACAACCGCATCCATATTTATCCGGTCGAACGCACGAAATGAACGAATCCAAAATGGAAATTGAATACGACGAAGACGAGGATAGCGAAGAGGGTGCTTCGCCATTAGAAGAAACTGATAATCTTTCCCCTTTGGAGACCAAGGATTCGCCATCCCCATCCCAATACGATCTCAAATTGAGGGACAAACAGGAATTATTAAATAATAACACGGCCGAACCGGTCATTGAAATCTCCACATAACCGAAAGATACTGTTGACTGATACTTTACACTTTTAGCTCGTTATTGGGCTAATATTTTTCGATCCAATTATCATGGATCATCGCATGAAACTTCGATACTTGTGTCCTCTTGAAGATAAAGAAGGAAAAGAAGAATTCAAATGACAAAGATTCATTCGTACGTTTGTTTTTAATTGAATGGACGATCAAACTATATAAATTGTGTGAACAATATCGAATGTTTTATCGTTCCTTGTTCTATTTCAATTTGATTTTATTCCTTCGTTTATCTATTTTTATTCCATCGAAGGATAACACGTGAGTGGACTAATTGTTTAATTTCATCAGGTTGATGAGTTTTATAAACAATAGAACAGAACAATGACAGAAAAGACAAAGAGAAATCATTAATATCGAAGTGAGATTGAATTCTTATATATGTGTGCTTTTTTATTTTTTTTTTTTTCTTTTTTTTTTTTCTTTCATCGGATAATAGCTTTTTATCGTTTCAATTATTATTCCGTATTAAACGAGGAACGTCAAGAAATCGAATAAAAGTTTGTTAATGGACACGTTAAACTCACATATTCATACACTTATACAAACACAAATGTAAAGCAGTCTTCTATAGTCTAGTTCCTACAAGTAGCATGATTGGACATAAATTTTCCCACTGTCAATATTCGAATCTACGCTCCTCGCCTATTATTATTATTTATTATATTATTATTATTATTATTATTATTATTATTATTATATTAAAATTATTATGATTATTATTAATTTATAGATTTTATAGATTTATTATTATTATTAATATTATAATAGTAATTATAATTATTATCTCAAAATGAACGAATTACAGAAATATTCTGCTAATGAACGATCTAATTATTGAGATATATAATGTTTAGGAAATTATTTATAACATCGTATTTCCTCGATAAGCATGATTCCGAAATAATGTCGTCGCAAACAAAATTCGATCTTTTAAGATTCTTGTATGACAAATATGAATTAATTAACAATGGGGAATTAATTTTCAATGAAATTGTTCAGCGAAATATTAAAATGAAAGTAGGTAAAAATGAGAATAGGATTAGTGCGTTGTAAATTGTCGTTATTGTCAATCAGTGTTATGTAATATTTAATTAAATGAACGATCAACGATTTGCAATCAACATGTTAGATTATTTAACGCAAACATACAATTACGTTTTAATTGTCATCAATTTTAATTACATGATCTGCCTAAAATCATTGATTTGGATTAATAATTAATACGTTAATGATTGTATTCATCAAGTTAGATTGAAAAATTAATGAAAATGATCAGTTACATCCAAATATTTATATCTATGATAAATCTTGTCAATTATCGTCATAATTTATTATTATTTATTCATTTAAATATATTAAAATGATACGATGTAATAGAGTTTTTTAATGAGTTTGATTTGCAATAAAATGATATTAAAATTTTATATGTATCTACAGTAAAGTTAGTTAATGATCGGGTCTGTAATTAATACGAAATAATGAATCAATGATTGTGACTTGAATTAAGATCATTGACTTACTTTTTCATTTTATTCGTAAACTCGATCATTGACTATTCATACCATAGATACATTGTTTTTTAAATTATGTAAAATTACATATTATTGAATCTCCATACATAGATAGTGCAGATCAATGACGAAATACTCGATAAATACTTTTTACATTGACAAATTTTATCGTAGAACCATCATTCATTTTTATTAATTTTTATGGCAATGAATAATAATAATAATAATAAAAAAAAAAATCGAAAAAATAAAAAACTAAATGGAATCGTTAATTTAATTAAATACTATACAACATTGTCGTAAATAAGAAGAATGAAGAAAAAATAAAATTGTATCCGATAGTCCACGAAGCCAAAGTGACGAAAATAATGAAAAGATAATATTACAATTAAAACGCGAGTTTCAGCAGCGTTTAGAAAAAAAAAAAAGAGAGAGAGAAAGAGAAAGAGAGAGAGAGAGAGAGAAAGAGAGTAGGAGAGAGATGAAAATTAAAGAATTGGAGAAAGAAGAATGAAAGGAATGTAAGATGAAAGGAATGTAAGATGAAAGAAAGACAATTTTAGCGGAAAAACTGTGTACAAATTTCCACTAGTTAGTATAATAATACGTTTGTAAAGATGAGAACAACTCTGGTTTTCCGTGATTTATATACATAGGCCGTATATATATTATACATATTATACATACTAATATGAATAATCGAACTTTTAGGGATTCGTCGTTAATGAGAGAAAGAGAGAGAGAGAGAGAGATACACGTAAATATAAAAATGCGTTTAAAAAAGGAAAGGACGATTCTCGATAAGAGAAAAATAAAGAATGAAAGAATGAAAGAAAGAAAGAGACAAAATGCGATTTTGTTAAAGTCGCGTTTTAATCGAACTCGCTCATTAGTTAGGTTCATAGTTATCGCAGTCGTAAAAACAAATAAGAAAGAAAATAATAAAATAAAACAATAACACACGTATACAAACAGATACGAAGCAAACCCCATCCTCGGTTTAGAAAATTCTGAAAGATACGAAAAACACGTGTAAACAAATACGTGTAAGTACGTAAACGTTAATCACATACAAATACACACACACACACACATGCGTACATTTACATTTACATAGGCAGGATAAATTAACGTGTGCACGTATACGAGAGAAGAGAATTTTTGTATGGGCAAGGATTAAATATATCTATAAATATATACATAAAATAGAAAAAAAAATCTGTTCGTTTCTACGTGATTAGAAATGAAATGATATGATTGATCTATTGTGTCAGATCTAAATGATCGCGAGGAGGGGCGGGGTCGGGGGCGGAAGCTTTTAATTCATTTTTTCCACGTAAGTTTCAACGAATACATGTTCTCTACATATCTCTGTCTACTCTGTCTCCTTTTTCTCTTTCACCGTAGACGATAATCGAAGTTATTTAATTGATTAAGCATAATTAATTACATTGATCGAACTACTTAAGAATGACTATATTATAACTTTGTCTATCTATACATACTGTATAAAAAAACAAAACAAAAATATGAAACACATATACACGCCGTACAAACACACACATACATACCCACAAACGTACACACACATCCTGTAACTTCATTATATAATTACTATTAAAATATTACAGTTCAACCTCTCGAATTCTAATCTCAATTACGACGGATTTATTCAGTTTTCATTTACTTTTTATTTCACCTTCGTTTGTGTGTTCGTGTTTTTAATTTCTTTTTTTTTTCTTTTTTTCTTTTGTTTAAATGAATTTTTTCTTTATTTCATCACTGGACAGGGAAAGTTAAAATGCTGTTTTATGATTGTTTCTTTTTTGTTTTCTTTTTCTCTTTTTATAAGGTTTTAATATAAAATAAATTTGAATTTAGATGTAATGTATAATTTACATTAGAATTTTGAATAATTAATCACATATTTTATTGGAGGAAAAAGAAAATAGATGGTGTTTAACGTATTTATTATTTATTGTTTTATATTTACACACAATTTTAATTTTATTTAAATTTATTCGAAGCTTATATTTAGAGGGATCAATATTACCAATTCAGAGTCGGTATTATAGGAAAGACGTAATTATTTTATCATAAATTGAATTGATGAAATTTTTTCCTATGGATGATACTTAACGTAGTTTGTAAAGTTATTTTGATAAAAAACACGAATAGAATTGAATACAGTTAAAGTGTAAAGTATGATTAGGGGTTTATTATATTAATAAAACATATATTTATTCATTTTAATTTAATGAAACCTCGAAAAATATATAATCTTTCTACAAAGATATTCCCTTTACCGACGAGTGTACAAGGTAATGTAAAAAACAGTTTTCTGCATTATCATAAGTCTTTTAGTTTACGAAATGTTTGCTAGGGTATGTTACATGGCATTTAAAATGTGATTTCAATCAAAAGCGCGCTCAATACATTAAACTCTATTTTTAATTTAAATAATATTTAACTTTAATTTATTATAATGTCAATTAAATTATAGGATTTTATTAGTTATTTAATCATGAATAAACCTAATGAATTACAAATGAAGGTTTTCTCGTGATCGAATGCATTTTTGATTTATTTTATTATTACTTAAAAAAGTGAATTAAAAAGAGGAGTTAAATAATATTAAAATGTATTAATAATATTTTATCAATGATATTTTTAAAAATAAGTAATTTTATTTTAAATAGAAAATATAAATCATTTGTGTGTGCGCGTGTAAGAAAAATCATGTCAATGAATAATTTTTATTATTTTAATAATGAAAATAATTTTGTTTTTTTTTTTCTAAAATGAATAATTAATCGATGAAACTTTCACTGTTAAATTATACGTAAAATGTAACAATGAAAAATATTTGTTTAATTTACAATAATATTTATTAATAATTTCCAATTATGACTTTTTTAAATTTTATTCATAAATTCATTTCGTCCGTTGACTGATAATCACACCATAAATATATATATATACATATTTCCAATAAAATGACACATTTTTAAATACCATAGAACATTGATGAAATAATTCGTAGATTTCTAATCATATTTTTTATTTATTTTTCGGAAACTCGATATAATCACATGGAATATAAAAAAATTAAAAATTCTATATAAAATAAAGTAAATAATGAAATATCATTTGATTTATGATTTAAAAATATCGAATGTCTTTATACTGTTATCTAATATTTAGCAATTCGTATTGAGTATTAAATATAAATGGCAAATGATCTATATTTTACTTTACATTTGTCGGATCAATGAACGTTGAACTTTGTCTTTATATGTTACATACGCGTATTCGTGCTCGTTGAAATCGATTCTCGACACCCACTCGGTTTCATTCAAAGCTTGTGCTCTTGCTTACATACAATACAACAGAAATACGTGTGAATATATATATTGGGTCGGGAACAAAGTTTCTTCGTATTTTAATGCTAAAAATGAAACAACATTTTGGATTCATGTTTTTTACACTAACTTTTTGATCAAACGATTGAAAATTATTGTACTGTTGATAATTAATTTGAAATCTAGACAAAAGTGTCGACAGATCCCACAAGTTATACAATTCGGAAGTAATCTTATTGGGAAAATACGAAGATACTTTATACCCAACCCAATATATCAACGATGTTGCACATTTGTAAGTAAACAGATAGATCGTTCCGAACTATCCTTCCTCGACATTCTTCCTACGATTCTTTTTCTTATTTTCCTTATTTTTTTTTTTTTTTCACGCACACACACACACGCGTATCTTGTAAATTCTCATGCTACTATTTCAAAACTTCGTTTTTCCCAATCGATACGAAATACCTTATTTATTTTCATTTGAACGTTTGGTTGATTTATGAAGAAGGTTTCTGTTCGTTCAAATTTAATACAATTCGATCGAATTTAGATCGATTTATTAGATTTTATTTAATCGGTGTATTCGATTAATTTTTTCGAATATTTATGTGTGGATCGATCCTTTTGAAATATTTATAAGAAATTGTAGTCGCGTTTGAAAGTAGGTGAGAATGAAGAATAAACAATCGCGATCATTTTTAATCCATAGATTTATTCAACATAATTTGAGACAATTTTTTTTTGTTAATATTTTCACGCGATCGTAAAAAGAAAAGAAGAAAAATAAAAAAATAATTTTGGATTGGCAAACGGATAACCCAAAAAAATTCATAAGAAAATGAGACGAATGAATAATTGATATAACTCGTTGTCGTATTAATCGTTTGAGGAATGTGCCGAGAGAAAGATACAAAAATTCTTAAGATAAAAAGAAAAAAAAAAGAACTTGATCGATGGTATCTCGAATGAATACAAACGTCAAACAAATTTATAGAAGTTACTATTAAGAATGCAAGTGAATGAACAATTGATATCACTCAAGTTAGTTGTACTATGAATCCTTAATGGAATGCATAAGAAAAACAAACAGTGAGAATAGAAAAAGATAGAAATCGAATATATTTTTCCGATAGATGACATATAAGAAGAAGAAAAAAACTGGATTGATATAATCTTTAAATAATGGAAACATCTCTCCAAACGTAAGACAGAAATTGTTCGAGTTTCACAAAAGAACAGTAACTATCTTCGAAAGATAAAAATAGAAATATAGATAGATCTAAGTATATAATAGATGAACGAACAGATTAGATAGACGACGACGACGACGACGACTCGGTAAGTTAAAAGAAAAGAGATGGAAATAGAACGAACGAGTCTCAACCTCCAACAGCACCGATGAGGCAATAATTCTACGCGCCAACGAACATTATTGCCAACGTGACGTTGACAAAAACGATCGAGCTAATCACGAAATTCCACGCAGGCTTAGGGCAGATCGTTCGGGCTCAGCGTTTTAGAAAGTGGAAAAAATTGATCGGTACGAATAGGGGGGAAGAAGGTGGGTTGGGGGTTTAATCAACTAAACGAGACCAGACAATGTGACGACGATAAACTTATGTTCTTTATTGTTCAAAATACATCGGTAAGGATTCTTTAAAGCATATTGTTATGCATGATTGAGTTCTTAGTTTACTGATAAACGTAAATATGTATTATATTTTATTGGAAATATTTGCATGTTTTAATGTTAATAAAATATAAAAAATTGATAATGGTCCGTTGACCTATGAAAACTTTCAATGATTCATGATTTATTCATAAATTTCATTATATATATATATATATATTATACGTAGATCGAAATCAGAACACATTTCCATCTGTTTTTTAATGTTGGATAGCACATACGATAAATTGGGAAAAATTAATTAAAGGATACTGAATACTTTTAAACATATCGTAATTTACAACTTATTCCTAATTATTATGATAAACATTGTTGTTAATGTTGCTCGAGATTAGACAAAATTTACATCGTGTTTCAATGTTCGTATAGTACGATTAAAAAATTCGATAATCTATCAGAGGGATTTAATTGAGCCTAAATGTCAATGTATGCATCGTAACATATTCTAACACGTGTAGATCTATGGAAGAAAATGACAGAAAAATAGAATCGTCTGCAAATAAAATCAAAATGATCGATCAATTAATCGAAAAATTGCATATTTTTTTAGAAACATTTCTTTTCATTTCTTAACAATAATAATAATAATAATAATAATAAAAGAAAAATTCATTTTGTGTGATCGATTATTATAATAATTGTATATAATATAATAAAATAATAAAAACCCTATGAATAATAATTCATGAATCACTCTTCTCACGTGTATATATATATATACAAAAAAAAAATAAGAGATAAAAAATCAGATGGAATATAAAATGAACGTGAAAGTGACAGTACCGATATTGTTATCAATAACATTAATGGCTTTTTAGCCTGCCAAATTTGATCGAAATCGATACTCTCGCGAGAGTAGAGAGTTATTTAAAATAAAATAAACGGTTAGTAATGGGGATCACATTTGCAAAAGCTTTTAAGAATGAAACTTTGAAACACTGTTTGAGGATAAAGAGTTGCCGCCGATCGTGGTCTGGAAATTGGAGTTCGATCGAGAACACAGATCGAACCTAACCGCTGCTCTCGGCTCTCGTTTTTCTCATCTCGAGACGTCGCACGTCTCCTTTCATTTCAACGCATGATCGCGCAGCCGCACCGAGTTAACACACCCACCGATCTCTAATCCGTTTCTATGTACTATCTTCTACCTTTTATATGTGTACGTATATATATGTGTGTGCGTATTAACGTATTATAAACGTGTGTTGACTATATGCATCTACGCGTACAAATGTTTATGCACGTATGTATCATGTACGTGTTTTGTATAATATGTAGATATGTTTAAATGTTTTTGTGTTTTAAGTATGTGTGTGTTTTAGGTATATCGGACTATGCATTTAAGTATTGCAAATGTGTGTGCATGTATGTACATATTTGTTTTGTGTAGGTGGATATGTTTGAATATTTGTATGCATTTTTGGTATCTGTATATGTGTTTTAGGTATATCGACTACTAGCGATATTACTTACTGATCGCGGAATAGAAAACAAACTCGACTATCTCGATGATCCATGTTACGCTTATATATATCTAGGAATATATAGGGTGTTCTATTATATTTCTTGATATTTATTGTAATTTTCAGAGACAATTGGGTAGATCGTTATAAGTAATTTCATTATATATATATTTTTTTTTTTTAATGTAACGAATAGAGAGTGATTTATAAAAAAAAAAAATCGAAAAATTTGCTAGCTCAAGGTATTGAATTTAATTTTATATTTCATTATTTTAGTTTTCTTTTAATTATTTTAATATGAAACATATTTAATAACAAATATACCAGAGTATGTTATTCATTTATTTTAATATAGATATTAATATGATTATAATTTATTTATATATTTCCGAACTTTAATTAAAATTGAACACCCTGTATACTAATCGTGCATACGAGTCTATCTGTGTGTTCATGTATGTGTGAATCAGCAAAATAATTTCTTGTACAGTTGACCGATAAGGTAGACATGTTGCTCCTCTACTTTACAACGTTCTGGTCGAAGAAATCGAATCGAGGATTTAAAGTGGAAATCGTTTCTCTATCTCTTTTTTATTAAATCGAATCGATAAGGATACAAGAAATGTTTGATAAAAACTTTAGGAATAAAGGATTTATATGAATTCTTAATTTGTTTTGTATTATAATATATATACAGAGTGTCCCAAATAACTCTAGTCACAATTTTTCAAGTACTTACGATAATCTGACAAAAAAATACATTAAACCAAAGTTGATGTGTTTTTAATTGACTATACATGGCAATAAAAAAATGATCGAAAAAAATTTCTTTTTTATTGTTTTTTAAGGCTACATTTATTTTTTTAAATAGTACCTAGTATTTTTGACTTAACAATACATTTTCTAAAAGTTAATATTAAACTGCGATTTGCTCCCGTGGGAATATACTTTTAATATTTTTTATACTTATAGCAAAGGGGATCTTCATGATTTTTATATTAAATTAAAGTGCACTCTTTTGTCTACGCGAGGAATACTATATCGAGTTATAAATTTAGCATGTAAACTACATAAAATGTCAGAGAATGCAATGCTGTAAATTGTGCATCTTTGCAATTTTTTGGAAAAGTTTTGGTAAATATTTTTTATACTAAAAGTGAATAGATTTAGATAAAACTTATACTAAATTGAAGTACATTCTTTTGTTTACACGTAGAATACCTTTTTAAATTATAAATCGATTTGCAAAGGTTCAGAAAATGTCAGAGAATGCAATGCTG
>NW_014569655.1:124718-184718 GCF_001313835.1 Polistes canadensis
AAAATATTTGCCGAAACATTTTAAAGAAATGGCAAAGTAGGAAAAATTTTGCAGCATCGCATTCTTTGCCATTTTATGTACCTTTGCAGATTGATTTATAAAGCAAAAAGGTACTCTACGTGTAGCCAAAAGAGTGCACTTTAATTTAATATAAAAATCATTAAAACCCATTTGCTAAAAGTATTAAAAATATTTACCGAAACTTTTCAAAGAATTTGCAAAGATGCACACTTTGCAGCATCGCATTCTTTGCCAGTTTATGAACCTTTGCGAATTAATTTATAACTCAATAAGGTACTCTACGTGTAGCCAAAAGAGTGCCCTTTAATTTAATATAAAAATCATTAAAATCTATTTACTTTTAGTATAARAAATATTTGCCGAAACTTTTCAAAGAAATTGCAAAGGTGCACAGTTTACAGCATTGCATTCTTTGCCATTTTATGAACCTTTACAGATTGATTTATAACTGAATATGGTATTCTACGCGTAGACAAAAGAGTGTACTTTAATTTTATATACGTTTTATTAAAATATATTTACTTTTAGTATAAAAAATATTTACCGAAACTTTTCAAAGAAATTGCAAAGATGCACAATTTACAGCATTGCCTTCTCTGACATTTTCTGCACTTTACATTTGATTTTCATAACTCTACAAAGTATTCCACGTGTAGAAAAAAGAGTGTACTTTAATTTAATATAAAATGCATTAAAATCCTTTTGCTATAAGTATAAAAAATATTTACCTGAACTTTTCAAAAAAATTGCAAAGATGCACAATTTACAGCATTGCATTCTCTGACATTTTCTGAACTTTACATGCTAAATTTATAACTCGATATAGTATTCTACGCGTAGACAAAAGAGTGTAATTTAATTTAATATAAGTTTCATTTAAATTTATTCACTTTTAGTATAAAATATATTTTTTAAATCAATATAAGTATAACACACTAACAACAATTAAAATGTTATTACAAATATTGATCCATAATATTTTCTAATTATTTAAAAATTAAAATCATTTCTAATCAGTGATATGGATAGAAAAATAATTATATCCTGACATTTACAAGGATATCACGCATAAAATCATTAATCATCGACATTTTATTCATTAGACACAAATTTGTAAAAATAATTTGAATCAATAAACACAGAGCAGCCGTCTTTGATTATTTAATAAATAAAAAATTATTTCGAATCGGAGAACGCGGCGTAGAAAAATAATGATATCCTGATATTTGTTCGGATATAAATATAACGTTATGAATTAATGTCAGGACCACCCACGCGAACGATTATCAGCGGAGATGTTAGAAACATATTCACACATGCATACAAACATATATAGGACAATACGATCAGAGTTTGGTGACGATAGGTCTTTGGTAGGTCGGACGATTCTCAAGAAACATCGGTGCAAGGATTGTGCAACGATTGCGAATATCGATTATCGAATAAATACTCACGACTCGATTCTCCAGAGAAGATATTCATACATGTAAATATATGTGTATTGCAATTACACATATATAACAAAAACAAAAACAAAAATATATAATAATAAAATGGAAATATTCCTCGTTATAAAGTCGCATCACCTGTTTTAAATGCGTCTCTGCTTGAGATCGTTAATGAGCATATTTAAGAAACAATTAATTGTAAGTCAACCGTAGATCTATTAATATAAAAGATTTTCTTATATAAATCTTCACCTTTCGTCTCAGCAATCCTTCAAGTTGTTGACATCGAAATTGAAATGATATTAATTAACCAACACGCATGCAGTAGACATTAGCTTTTCATAATCGTCACCGTTTTCCGTCATTATCTCTCATGTGAGATTTTTTTGAATTAACTGTGTGATAAGAGATATAAAAATTGAAAAGATTTTACGTTTTATATATAAGGGATAAGAATTTATTCTTTTTTTATAACTTTATCTGCACAATCCTTTAAGTAGTAGTAGTCGTAGTAGTAGTAGTAGTAGTTGTTGTTGTAATCGAAAAAAAAGTAAACAATAAACGTTTGCAAGGCATACAGATATATTTTCCGATCATTCGTATAAAATTGTTTTGAATTAATTACGATAATGAAAAAAGATTTTTTGTTACGTTTGAAGGATAAAGTTATTCTCGTTGAAATACATGGGACTTAAAGAGAGAGAAAGAGAGAGAGAGAAAGAAACAGAGAAAGAGAGAAGAAGAATATGAACAGGCTCGTGGCACGATTTCGAGAACGCTTGAATGAACCGGTAGGAAACCCTTAGCGAAGATATAAATTAAGAGGCACGATCGTGGGTGGAGAATTGCGAAGCGCACGGCGTTGTAAGATGTATGTTGTGTGTATCAGATAGACACACACACACACACACACACACGCAAACACATGGAGATTTACTCTCTCACGTATGGGACGTCAGAGGGGCAAATGTCAAGGGATCCCATGAATCAGGCTTCAAAGTAACTGAGAGAATGAGATAGATGATCTTGTTCGAGAAAAATAGAAAATGAAAAAAGAAACATAGAAAAGAAAGAAAATAAATTTTTCTACCTAGACAATTTTTTAATAACATTTGTTCAATAAATTATTAAAATTGTTATAATGGAAAGAGAGAGAGAGAGAGAGAGAGAGAGAGAGAGAGAAAGATAAAATGAAAGAAAATGTTTGTAGACTATGATTGGATTTAATTTTTACAGATATTTTTTCTACTATTTGTTCGATAGATCAAATCGTATTGTAAAGAAAGATATGGGAGATAGATAAGATGGTAGATAATCTTTTCGCTTAAGTATATTCGATTTAATTTATAGAAAAATTATTTCTTCGATTTGTTCGATTGATTATTAAACATTATAAAAAAAAAAGGGGAAAAATAGAAATAGATATAAAGAAAAAAATAAATAAAACGATCGTATAAATTTTTAAGATTTCAGAAAAAAATACAATTAATGTGATAGATCGATTTAGAAGATTCATCGATTAATTTAATTGAAATTATATATATTCATCTAGTAAATACAATCATTTTAATTGTCAAGATATTATTATTCGAAAATAATTTCAATCAATTAATTAATACGTAATGAAATGAAAACGATGAATAGAAAATATTCGGACAAAATTGTAGTGAAATTATCTAAGAAATTATTCGTAAATAGATAAATCTAGGACCGCGATAGGGGTGAAGAAAAAAACCCATAGACCTTACATAAACACCGACCGACCACACCCTGCTCTGGTCTCTTTCATCTCTGTACGAAGTCGTTCCTTGCTACACCGCACTACGTTGCTTAGATAGAAGGACTATGTTTATATACCTGTGTGTATGTGTGTAAGTGTCAGTGTTTGTAATGTTGCTCTCGAAACGTGTCGATATATTTATATACACATACACATATGCATTAATATGTATAAAAAGAGAAATATGTGTGTGTGTGTGTGTTTACGTTTATACGTGAATGTATGTTTGTTTGTATAAATGTGTGTTCATGTTTATACATGTGTGTATAAAAATATGTGTGGATGTGTGTGTGTACGGTACACCGTGGCCTCTCCTATCGATAGGTCTATGGCGTTACCTTACGTGGGTGTTCCTCTGGTGTTCCTGCTCGTAACGAAAGTCTCCTTCTTCCTCGATCTCTTGCTAAATCCTCCAAATGCTTTCGAAGAGAGAGAAAGAATCATTCTATCAGTTTCACTCGATTTATACTAAAGACAGACTTACCTTGGTATTTTCCACCACGTTATAAAAACACACAGTCATTTATTAGAATATTGAATTTTTATAATTAAGGTTTACAATTTCATTTGTATTGATTTAAAAGAATATGTTTCAAGGCAGGAAAAATGATTTTATTCAATTTAAATCGATTTAATGTTACAAATATACAAAACTTAATTTGATATTTTGCAATGTGTTTTGCTAAACACTCGTTGATTAGAATTAAATGAAAGAATATTTGTGAATTACCCATTCACGTATTAATATAATATTTAATTATTGTATTTTTGAATTGTTATCGTATTAAAAATATTTTAATTTTATTCTATAATTTTTATTACACGTATATATTTTTTCAATTTAATCGACGGAGAGTTGAAATACAAAAAAATGTCGTAAGAAACTATTTATTTAAAATCAATTAACAATATTTAATATTTAATAAATTACAAATTATCAAACATTTAATTTCATATTAATCTTTTGATTTAAATAATACTATATCATTTTATATTAATCATAAATATATTGAAGATATTCGATTTCGATTGAAACTTTTATATTTTTTTTTATATAGAGTGGGGGCCTTGAAATTCGTCAAAAAGGTGTACCATCGTGAAAGTAAAATTATTCATGTTCTTCATCATCGGAAGGTCTCATCATCCATGCGCAAGGTTTTTCACAACTGCGCCGAGTAAATCGTAATGATCAAGATGAATTAACAACTATCGTATGACGGAAGAATCGAGATCGATCAAGCGTGAAAAACGTGTCGGCTATGAAAAACCTTCCTCACTTTTTTTTCCTTATTCCTGTCACCCTCCCTCACCCTTTTCCTCTCTCCACCCTCACATCTTTTTTATAATCGACATCAACTTGATCATCCCTACTTACGTGTACTCATCTCATCTTATAATCGGTATGCAATAAATAGCTTTTATTACGATTTCAATCTCATATACGTGCATTTATTTACATACATTTCAACTTATGGACGTTTAATAATGCATAGGAGCGTCAATGATCATCGTTATATCGTTCTTTCGATATAAATTACTAACGATTATTTGCAATATTAAGTGCTATGTTTGAAAACAAATTTAAATATTTTACTCGACATTTAATTTTATCTCACTTTTTATTATATGCATATACGTGTATAATATATGTGTACTGTAACATACGATTAGAAATTCTGATTATCATTCGTAAGACAGAAATTAAGGATAAACTTATAAACTATATTTGCAATATTTATTTTTAAAAATATACTGAATATTAAATCTTTATTATATACATGTGTGTGTGTATGTGTATTGTAGCATACAAAGAATCAAAAATTCTTAATTATTATTCTTAAGATCAAAATTAAATAAAAACATTAATAAAATCATCAATTTCTAATTACTTCAAAATAAACATTTCTAATTACTTACTCTAAACGCGTAACTAGATTTATTTTTTCGTAATAATTTTTGTATTCAATTGAAAACTTCGTTTTATGCGTTTTTGGTAAAGGAAAGGTAAAAGATCTTGGTAAATAACTACTATTTCGTTCTTCCAATTACATAGAACCAAGATAGAGAAGATCTACTAGCCAAGAGGCACCGCCTTTAACATTCGAGATACTTCTTCACTAGCTACCGTTAGATTCGAAATAAAAGTTTTCGTTGGCCGGTACAGGCTTATGCGCCTGGATACTTCCCTCTTCTCTTTCTCTCTCTCTCTCTCTCTTTCTCTTCCTCTTTCTCTTTCTCTCTCTCTCTTTCTATTGCATGTACCTACGCACCTGGCCTCGTAGGTAATACTCGACGTATACTTACGGTTCTTCGAAGAACACGAGGATCCTCTCCGTGTGCACGTGTCCGTTAGAAACCGGAACACTCCGATAGGTGTGCCATCTAACAACAATAACAGCAACAACAACAACAACAACAACGAGAAGAATAGTTATATTATAGTTATATGAAGAAGAAGAAGAAGAAGAGTGTTCCTAGTTTTCCACCAATCTCAAGACCTTTTCTTAGTAAAACGATAAAAGTCGAACCTATCGGTTAAGACAATTCACGATTCGAGGAGCAAATCGTACCGATCTGAAACGAGATCGTAACATTCTCCTATTCGATACCATGTTTCTAGAGTACTATTATCTTCCTTTATTCCTAACTGTACTGTTAGATCCACCTACATCTTTATCTCTCTCTCTCTCTCTCTCTTACTTATTTCAATTTTATTCTTTTACATTTTTATTTGACATTTTTTGTTTTTTTTTTTGTTGTTTTTTCTTTTCTTTGCTGGTTGGCTTTTATACATGCAAGATCGGTCTTGTTTCGATTGGTGAGATTAATGATTGATTTTTGGGATATGTACTTTTGTTTTTTTTTCTTCAATCACTTTGTCTAATGATAAAATTGTGTTATTCGGCAAATACGTGTAATTAATGTTAGTTTAACCCTTCTTTGCATGATTTTTTCTGTTTTTTTAAAATAAATCAGGGTGATGTAATTAATGCTCTAGATTAAAGGAAAAATATTTTTAAAAATCCTAGTGCTATTTTTTGACAACTGCGTTTTGTTGTACGCAATAGTCGCTTAAAAAGTTGCCAGCAACAACAAATATACAGTACAAGGGTTTTGAGTACCTTTTTGTGTTGACTAAATATTATGATTGAAATTTCCATCATCATGCAAAGAAGGGTTAAATAATAAGTTTTTAACTATTTTGTTAATATTATATTCAATTCGAAGATTTTAAAACGTATTTTTGATATCGTTTTTATTGATTTTGTTTAAATAATTTAATTGGTAGATCCCCAATGATGTGTTATATATATATATATATGTTAAGGTATGAAATCGTTATGAAAATCGACCTTGTACTGGACGATAATTACACGAAGCAACGGGCTTCGATAGAACCGAGGTCGACCGATGAAACCGATACGCGAAACCGGACGCGAAGAAAAATTCTTCTAAAGCTATCGTCGTCAGTTCTTCTCTTCATCTTTACAACGATACGATTATTATACATATATAGCTCGTATTATACCGTTAAAAGGTGTCTATGATAGACGTCTGAGTTACTTGCCTTATTTCTATTCAAAGTTTCCTATCTTTATATCTTTATCGATGTATTTATCATAATCACAAATCAATTTTTTTTAATGACTCGTTTAATATCCTTATCTTATATAAATAACTCTATTTACATTAATATTTTGTTTTGGTTACATTGAATTAATTGTACCGTTAATTATATAGCAATGAACCAATTATAAATTAGAAATTGTATAATTTGTTTCGTAATATAAGTAATTTTAATATCATTTAATAGCATAAAAATTAATGTTCCCAATTTATTGACATCACGATATATTTTTAATCATTTTTGTATAAGTAAAATTGTCTAATTTCTTTTTTATTTGTTTGATTATTGTTTTAAGTTGCAATAGATATATATTGAACGAATTAATTAATTTTACACTCATACTAATATAATTTAATTCGAATTTTTTTTACAAACTCTGATTTTATTACTGGATTAATTTGAAAAAAAAAGACAAGAAAAAAAAAAAACAAAAAATAGCGTAAAGGTAGATTATAATAATTGTCTATGTGTGTATAGTTATTAATTGACGAGAAAGGGTCGTTAATTGAAGTCTGGAAATATCTAACTATATACCTTGGCATCTATCGGCATTTCTAACGGTTACGTTCGGGTTATAAAACGACGTTTGCTTTTATTTGCGATAGCGCCCACCAACGTTAACGTTACGCACATAATCACTATACAGCATAATTAACAACGATTAGTGTATGCTCAATACATCGAAGAAGAAGGAAGAAGACTATACGTGTTACGTTTATATTAGAAATTTAATATTAAAGTGTTGTAGATAGAACGAGAGATTGTGAATCTTAAAATGTATTGGAGAAGAACAAAAAAAAAAGAAAAAATGATTAAAATTTTGTTCAGGATCATTAATTAAATGTAATCTATCATTCTATCTTTTTCCTCTTTAGTTATCGTGTACCTATCATTAATTATTGTTTGTTTAAAAAAAAAAAAAAAAAGAACAGTTGATCGTGTAATTAAACGATCGTTATCGTATTAATCGATAGATTTAAATATTTCGGAAAATATCTATCGAATTTCGTTGAATCCACTTTAACTTTGAGATTTAATTTTATACTATTTAAAATTTGTTTATTTATACGATAAAGAGATCAGAGATTGACTTGATTATTCAATGTTTATTTATATTTGTCGATGCACAAAATTCATTTCATTTATTGGAGGATAAAAAAAATTGACATTTTGCATATTCAACAATATTTGTTACTATTCGATTAGAATTATTTTGATTTTCGATACCAAAAGTTTTGTTTAACAATGAATATTTAATTTCTCGTCAATTTTAATGATTGATTTATAATGTTGCTTTTTATATACTTAATCTTCTTACATGATGATTTTTATATACCATGTAATATAACAATTATTACGAATGATTTGTATGAATGCATATATAAATATTATTTATAAATTTGATATATATATATTAAATCAATAGAAATTTTTTGTGTTACAACCCAATAGAATAAAATTCACAGTTAAAGACATTTGATTATAAAATAATATTAAAAATATTTCTCTCTCTCTCTCTCCCTATCCCCCAACAATAAAAAATATGCAATAAAACTCCTTCCAAGGAGTATAACAAAAAAAGTCAAGAATAAAAATAACGAATAAATAAAAAAAAAGGGAAAAAGAAAGAAAAGAAAGAAAGAAAAAAACAACTAATGTAGTAAAATGATCGGGATAATTTGAAGGACGATGAATTTTCATAAAACAGCATCATTCGAGAGAGAGTACCGAAAGGAGTTAGAGGATCGCGTCGGTGGTTATTGGCTGCGGTGTATCGTGTACAGAAAGACAGAGACAGAGATAGAAAAAGACAGATAGCTAGAGAAAGAGAAAAAGAGAAAGAGAGAGAGGGAGAGATTGCATGCAACGGCTCTCGCAGATCTTGGCCAGTAGGAGCGTGTGTTGGTCGGGCGTGGTCGCGGTGGCCATGGAATGCGCTCACTTTCACCGTAAGCGCAGAAAGACGACGAGGAGAGGCTGTGTCTGAGTTGCTAAAGGAGGAGAGGAGATTACTATGAAAGAGAAAAAGAGAATGAATGAGTATGAGAGAGAGAGAGAGAGAGAGAGAGAGAGAGAGAGAGAGATGCTGAACGTTTCTTGGTTGCTGCTGCACGCACACGCAAACCAACAAGGGAATCGTGCGATACGTAGAAAACGGACCTCACCTCTCTTCTTATCTTCCTTATATTTATTTTTATTTCTTCTTCTTCTTCTTCTTCTTCTTCTTCCCTTTTAACAAACATTTCTAACGGTTCCTTTCTCACGAGAAAACAGGGGTGAAGTATTTTCGCGCGCGCGCGTGCACGAAACAACTTCATTTTATTTTTTTAAGATTATAAAACACGATAATCTTTAATCTACGTGATATTTTGTTTTTTTTTTGGACAATTAATTTTATTTGTTAATCTAATTTTTGTTAGTTTGTTTGTTTTAAAGTATAATTAATGGGTTTGGTTGTATGGAATTTATACGGTGGTATTATTTTAATTGATATAATTATATTTGGTATAGTATATTGAATATAGGTTTTAATTGGCAGATATTTATTTTTGTTATACATAGTAATTGTGTTTATTTTGTTATATACACACAAAATTATATTAAATTTGTTAATTATTATTGATATATACTAGGATAATGATTTTATAGATGATTACACTCTCGATGAGATTAATATTTTCGACAAATTTTAAATGAATTATTCAATCGTCTATATTAAATTAACTTTTCTTATTTTTTTTTTTTTCTTTACATGGAAACAACACGTTTTTGTTATCTTTCGAAGAAATTCGTATGATTTATTAGAAATAAATTGGTTATAACGTTGTTTATAATATTCATTGAGTGTATAATAAACTTAGGAAGATTTCATAATTAGAAATTTTCTAACTATATTTGTTATAAAACGTTAAACAAGTTCGTTTATCTCAATTTCGTTTACACATGCATATAATAATCATTTTATATATATATATATATAAATATGTAATTGCAAGTGCTAGTAAACTAAACCAACAACGAGATCCTCGTAGTTGGCGTAGGTTTTTTCGTGGGTTATAAGAGATTAAATTCGATATAATAAATGCATAGTGGTAAAGATCTAAAATATATATATATTTATATGTCTGTGTGTGTGTGTGTGTGTGTGTGTATATATAATATCGGATGCATGATTAACCAATTGGCATTTTGCTCAAATAATTATATATTATATAGGAGCACTTTTCACCCGCGATCATTCAACCGTGAACGAAGCTGCATTGCTATTCGTCGTTTGCTATTGCTGCACTCTTCTCTCTTTTGCTAAAGTGCAAGTCGAAAGGATAAAAGAGGTAAATGAAAAAAGAAAAAAAAGGAAGAAAAAAAAATTGAAAAATTATTAAACAAAAAATAAAAATCTACACGTTGCAACGAGACGTTGCACCACGTAGTCTCCAGTTCGCTGTATCGATGAAATATCGACACTCTAATAACAAATAGGCTTATGTATTCTATTTTTTCTGTTTTTTTTTTTTTTTAATTATTTTATTTTTTATTTCTTATTATAGTAGTTTTTTATTTTTCTTCCCCTTTTTTTCTTAGTTTAACATTTCTCTTTATTTTCCCTGAAACTAACGTCGTCATTTAAGAATAATTAATATCCGTCCTTGGTTGTAATTTATTCAAACATTTTCTTTTCCTTGTTGAACATTAAATTTATGTAATTTTAGATTGAAATAAAAGAGTATGATAGTCGTCATCTTGGTTTATTTTTATCAAATAATGTAATAAATTGTGTTAAGTGTGATCAAATTGTATAGGGTGTCGCAAAAGTTATTTTACTGGATTGAATAATTATGAATTATTTTCTTTTAAGAATTCAAAGTGGGCTCATAATTTTCGAATAACGATCTCTAACATTTCTATTATATTAAAACATCGATTATTAATTAATACCAAGATTATTTAAAGAATGATATTCAATAGACGATGTACTTAGTGTTGTTGGAATGTTTGTTAGAAAGTATGTTAAAGACTCGCGAAAATTTGTCATTCGGGATCGAAGTTAATTTGTTAACACTATCCCAGATGTTCTAAGAATGTTAAGTAATAGAAATTCTAATAATATGAGAAAATTCATTCCTTCGTTAAGGAATTAATCGATATCGTGATGGCATACATCGCGAGATTCTTTAATAGAATTTTAGGAATTTCTTCCGTAAGAGCATACGTAAGAAAATATTTACATGAAAGAAATTAATTCGATAAAGAATAATCGATTCTAAAAACAAATTCAATAATCAACATAAAATCTTTCCCAGTATACAAACTTACAATTGTTATTAATTCATTTTAAGAAATTACGTGTTTGAATAACACATACCAAATTTTCGGAATACATCTTACAACTTCTATTTTTCTTTTTTCTCTTTTTAATCGAAATTTTTAAAAATATATTTTACTAATTATTTATTATTTATTTTTTTGTCTATAATACACACTGAGATAAATAATCTACATAAAATCGTGTAAAATAATTATCTATGCGTTTATGTTAAAAAAACAATAAATGATAATAATTAAAAGATTAATGAAGACTAACATATGTTGAAACAATCATAAAGATACTTAAGTTTATCCTTGATGACAAAAAATGGATTAGAATGATTAGATAAATTTTGTCGAGTGAGGATAATTTAGCATAACGCATCGCAGGAAGGATAAATCTCGTGACCGAATGTAAGGAGTGGATGAAGTACCGTTAGAATCGCGAGTGCAAAAGCCGACACAGGACTAGGTTTGGTTTTCCGGCAACACCACCATTGCCTACTGTTATAATAATCGTAGTAGGAAGAGATAAAACGTTGCGGAATGTGAGAGGATGTACGTGTGTATGTATATTTGTATATGTATTTTCTTTTTATCTTTTTTTTTTTTTGTCGAGTTAGAAATTTATTTAAAATATTTGCCGATAAAAGGGCATGACGTTGTTCAGTATTATGCTTATCGTTTAATATCATCGATACAATTTTCTATGGAATTTATTTTACACGTGGATAAAACACAATTGAATATGATTATGATAATTGAATTTTGTTTATTTTTTAAATATTTTATTATTTATAGAAATTTGTATTATATATATATGAATTATTTATTATTTAAGGGATATAGAAAATTATGTAAACAATTATTTTTTGGTAAAATTAATTTTAAACTAGATGCATAAAGGTTATCTGAAACGTTCAAGCAAGTATGTTAAAAGTGCGACAACTTTTCATTCTAATTATTTGATTTTTATAATCAATATTTAATAAATTATTGACCGGTTTGTTAAAAATTATTACATAGTAAAATATAATAAATTTAAAAAAAAAACTCGTTTATATAATATATGAAAATCATTTGGAAATTTCATCTCATTAAGAAATATTATTAAATATAAAAAAATGTTGCATATTTAAAAAATTAACTAAATGTAAATGTTTTAATATTAATTGTGTTGCAAACGTGTTGTTCGTAGAATAATTTTTCTAAAGTTTATCACACGTTGTCTAATAATGGTGAACAAGGCCAAATAAAGTTTTTCCGCATATCTCGTTCTATTTAGATGAAAGATTTTACAAAGGAACATTGTAAGCTCTTCTCGAGTTTCTCTAATGAGTCTCTCGAATGAGTCTCTCGAATGAGACCACTTAAGGAGACGAAAGTACACGACTCACGCGCCACTGTTGGATGAGTGTAAATAACGATTAATTAGCGTGCGCTCCCATTATGTGTGAAGGAATATATGCCTAATCAGTTATAAGAGAAACTTATTACAAGTAAAACAAATAAAAAGAAAGAAAAATAATGTACAGTATGTATCTTCAAAAATTGTATACTTTCTATCAACAAAATTTTATAAATATTTTATTGAAATTTAAAACAAAATAAAATGACACGGTTCATCATGCATAGAAATTGTATTTTTATAAAATCACGAATAAAGTATATGGGATTATTTTAATTATCGGGAAATTTGTATATTGCATAAAATAAATAAATGAAATAATTAAGTATTTAAATGTAACTAAGTACACAAATATTATATAATATTAATATAAATTACGTCATTTATATTTAACAATAAAAAATAGGTTTGAGGTAACGTTAATTTAACCATGATTTGCAAAGAAAAAAATGAATGGGAATGAGAGAAATGTAAATTGTGCATATGTTCCCGGTTTATTTCTTTTTCTTTCCTTATCTAAATGTTTTTTTGAAATAAAGAAAGAAAGAAAGATAGAAACTACTAGCTTAGTTAGCTCGCTAGTTCTCCTTTGTACATAAGAAAACGACGTTTAAAGTGTGTACCTACGCCTAGACCGGTCGTGCGACTAATATGGGAGTGTGCGTTGGACTGAAGCTTCAACTGGATCACCAACTTACCGATCGAATCGCTTCCTTAAGGACCTTTCACAATGTGAAAAGAAGATACCGATTATATAAACAATCATTTATTATAATAAATATCAAAAAAATTACAATCGAATTTTTTTTCTATTTTCGATACACCAGATTAAAAATTTGATTTATCCGTATAAAAATTGAAATTAAATTTTGATAGAATTTTATTACAGTATTTTATAATTAAATATAATTGAGGATAGAATTGAGATAATGATCAGAAAAATTGCGGTAAAAAAATAAATTCGCGAGTAAGAATTGTTTTTAATATGCTAAATAATATTATAAAAATTAAATCACACGTAGATTCATTGAGGTTTTATTTTAACTCTTTGCGCTCGAGCGGTGCCTCTCAGGCACCAATGCATGTGATGCGATAACTCGAGCGGTGCCTGAGAAACACCATTCAGATCGATATGTTTATTTGTGTTTGACCTAAGGAATATCGCTTGAAAGATCTACTTGGCCTTTTGTAGATCCACATATTGCGAGGTGTCTAAATATCTTATCTCGGGTGATTCTCTCGCCATAGAAGATGAAAGCTGTACCGCAAACTGTTTATGTCACGGACACAGGCAACCTTCACAGTTTTAACGACTTGGAATAATGCGGTAAAAACTCCCGTAAGAAGGACTCTACGAGGCGGTACTCAAGTCGTTATAAAAAAGCCCAATGTTATTGAAAATTACATCAAATTTATGAGCGGTGTTGATCGAGCTGACCAATTTCGATTCGACATATTGTTTTTTAAGAAAATCCGTAAAATGGTGGCGAAAACTATTTTTTTGGGAATTGGAGATCTGCTCCGTCAATTCATATATTACTTATTAATCAGTAAAGAAGCAGAAAAACGAACAGCCGCTTAGCTACCTGCAATATTTGAAAACTTTGGTTGATCAACTGAGAGGAGACTTTCGGCAAAAAAAAACCTAGCACAGCTTCTTCTTCACAGAGCACTTCTGAAGTGATCAGACTAAATGGGAAGCTGCATGTTATTTTGATGGGACAAAAAAAGGATTGCAAGGTTTGTTCCTAAAGAATGTCCGGCCAAAGATGACAAACTGTGTACTACTGTGACACATGCCCCGACAAGCCAAGAATGCACATTGGAGATTGTTTTAAAATTTATTTAAAAATTAGAGAGAACATAATTTTTAATAAATGTTTTTCATAAAGTTGAAAAAAGTTGTATAATGTTAAAATATACGAGTTTAAAGTGTTTTATTGTGTCTAAAATTATTTTAAGTTAAGAATAACGAACTCATGAATTAAGCGGGAACGGGTGATTACTCTCGAATTGCTGGTTCACCCGACAGAAAAGCGCCTCGTGCGCAGAGGGTTAAGTGGTAGATCTGATGGGAAAATACCATTGGATAGAACAAGACGTAAGTGGGAAGACATTATTAGAATAGATCTCAACGAAATACAGTACGAGGGTCGCAAATGAAGGGATCTTACAAAGGGACAGGAACATTAATGGGATTTGGTATTTAAGGCAATGAGCTTTCAAGTTATTAATAATAATTATTAATAATAATAATTAAGTGAAAATAGTTTTGTCCAACTAGAAAGTTCATTTATAGTATTAATATAAGTAATTAAGATTATAGGAATAAAAAAAGTAACGATTAATCGTTAAAATTTTAATAAATTTGTAATATTTCACTCTTATAGAATATTTTTTCGATGATTAGAACAGAACCACGCGCCGTGACTCGCCTATCGGTTGTTAGTAATAATATTAGATAACGCGTTTGAAAACGGGGGCGAACTCAACTATAATTTATTAAGGTTATTATGCGAAAACGTTGTTTCGCATCGTGGCTAATCGTTTTGCCAGGTTATTAACTCGAATCATGTTTTAATTCCGTAACGAGCTATATATATATATATACGTTGGTCATACTAAAACGTTTATTAATATAAGCATGTAACTATTATACTTAAAATACGTATTACGATTAGAAACGTTCATTTTTAAATTTTTCTCTCTTTCTCTTTCAATATTTTATTTTATATATTTTTTTTAAATTATTTTAATATAATTGGCGATTTAATATCAAATACACATATAACATAATATGAAATTTTTTACCTGTGCATGTTTGCGTATTTTTATAATCTTATAATTCAAACATTATAATCAACAATGTAAACTTTATGAGTTGCAATCAAAACGAGTTTAAAGAAAAAACCTGAATCTTAATTAATAAAAAATATACGATCATAATTATTGATCATTAAATAAAAATCGTATTACATCTAATTTAATTCAAAGAAAAGTAGACTCTTCTTTGTTACTGGTAATACGTTTTCTCTAATAAAAATGTGATCGTTCTTCTCTATTTCTTTCTCTAACACAAATACACATAGATCTGAGAAATAGAAAAACACATAGACAGAAATCCGTCCACTTTTCCTTTCGACCTAGCATTCCGTAAATTCGCGAGAGGCGAGTTGAGAGATCTCGACGAGGAAGAGGAACGCACTACTCACTTCTTTTTCCCAGAGAGAGTAAGAGAGAACAATTTTTCAAGAGGAAGAGAATGTTGTAGAAAGAAAAAAGAAATAAAGAAAGAAAGAAAGAGAAAGAAACAAGATCTCAATTATCTAATGTCGTGGAATGTGAGCCGCGTGGATCGAATCTTCTGGGAACGTTTGTATATCCAATGTATGTGTACGTGTATATTTGTGTGTAATACAGTGATGATCGCACAGTACCGTTTACACAGAATCAACCGTTCCTTCAATCATTGATTAGGCTTGTACCATGGGACTATTCAGTTAGAATATCTTCCTGGAAGAATCGAAAGGTTTCTTAGAAAGCGTTAGTCGTACTAATACCTTGGAAAAGTTTAAACTACTAGATACACCATCCTAAGCATTCCTATAACACGAATTTTACTGAAACTTCGTTACAAGAATTGGAAAATTTAATTGTATAATAGAGATGTCAGGAAAGTTTTTGCTATCTTGCAAATACGAAGAAACTTTTTCCCCCTGCGCAATATTTGGTTGCCCAATAGGCCGCGCGCGGTGAATTTGTTTTATTTTAATGTAATAAAACAGAAATCTTAGAGACTTCTCGGAATACTCAATATTTGTTTGCGAGTTATTTAAACATATTTCATATTTACAATTTACGAAATTAAGTAGTATAATTTTAATGTTTCCTATATAAAGCATGCTTTCTTTTAATTAGTCATTATATTTTTTTATGACACAGTAAATTTTTAGGAATTGAATAACAACGTTATACGGAAATACATCAGTTCCTTTCCTTTCCTTTCCTTGTATTAATCAAATAAATTGTAATTATTTTAACCTTCACAAAATTATAGATCTCCATTAGATCCTTCAATTTTCACGATATTGAATGTTGAAAATATGATAAAAATGAGAAAACATATCCGAAGAGAAATTATCGGTCCTATTTAAGAAGTTTGATGATCGATCATTGATCCTTCATTATAACATGAATTTTGTTTATTAATACGCGATATAAATCTCAAACAAACAAAAAAGAAAAAAAAGAAAATAACGGTTATAATCTATACCAGAAAATAAATATATATATGCGTGTGTGTGTGTGTGTGTGTGTGTTAGACTTAATTACCGGTAAGCGTGAACGTTCGACAGGACGGGGTCAATAAATTCGCACAAACGTCGACGTACAAAGTGCGAGAGGCTGCTTCATAGTAATCGATCTCGATATCTCGAACGCTCTTACTTCCGACTATGAGAGAGCAGAACGTAATTACTCTCACCATGGAAAGAAGGACGACCATGGTGTATGGGACGGGGTACTTGTTTGGTTAATAAAAAAAAATTAAAAGAAATGGTGCGAAAAAAGAGCAACATGCAGATTACTTCCGTACATCCTGTATGCGGTACACTGGTACTCGAGTACTGTAACCCATAACTCGATGATCGGGAAACGAGAGATAGTTTCGATATGTTGGGGAGGATGGGTGGGGGTTAAGAAAGAAAAATAAAAAAAGGTAGAAGAACGTATCGATCATCTCGAGAAAACCATCGTAAGTCGATACGAAACCACAGAAACACGGCTCGGTGTTCAACTTCCGTAGATATTTTGCACACTCTGGAACTAATTGTAATTACTTACGTGTATTAGAAGTTAACTGATTAGACTACAACAAATATATATTATAATGATTTTCATTATAAATTACATGATTAATATTATTTTCATAATTATTTAACATGTTTTAAAAATAACAATTATTATTTTTGATGAAATTATTCATAATCTCTTATCATATTATTATATTTTTAATCATGCGTGTGTTGATAATATTTAATTAGAAAATACAAAATGTAAAATAATTTTGATTTATTAATTACATTATATATAATGATATTTTTGAAAATATAATATTGACGTGGTAAGAAAACAAAAATGTCAAAAGAAAGTAAATGCATATATATTTCTGATCTTGAGCTTAATCGAAGAAAATTGATTGATATATATCGATCAGTATAAAGAAACCTTAAGAACGATAATCGATCACTGTGTAATAGTGATCATCGAGTCTTGAAAAAAAAAGTTGTTTCCCTCGAAAGTCCAATATAATTACAGGATCATTAATTAATTCCTCTTATACAAGAAACTACGAAAGGGAGTCAGAAACAGAGCAAAATTCAAATGAAGAGAAAGAGATAGAGAGAGAGAGAAAATCAATTTCCTTTCTTTATTTTTTTCGATCGAACGACTTTCAAAGATCTTCATACTTCCGGTTTGTATTTAAAGAAAGAAAAAGATAGAAATAGTTGATTTGTCATTGGAGGTATTTGACTTCCCCGGAAGGCTGTGCACACAAATACACATATGCAGATATAGATACAAAAAGAACACATTGATTCACCACCCAGGTCTCTTCCTGGCGTATTGAACGTGTTAATTTAATACCTTCTAAAGTATCTACGAAAAGGGAAATGGAGTTGGATATAGACGACGCATTAACAGAGGAGACACTCATGGTTGAGTTCACCTCAACGATATAGCAACGAGTACGGGTACGCGTATGAGTGAGAAAGAAAGAGAAAGATGTTGAACCAAAGAGAAATGGCAATACCTGACAAGAAGAAGAAAGAGGAGATGGAGGAGGAGGAGGAGGAGGAGGAGGAGGAGGAGGAGGTGGTGTTGGTGAACGTCGTTGAGAAACTAAGGCGTAATCCGAGGCGTAGATGCATCGATAGGAGACTCTCAGAAGTGGTCTAACCTACTCGACCAATACAGAAACAGAGAAAGACTAAGGAGGATTAGAATGATCTAAGCTAGCACAAACTATCCTTCGAGCTTTCCTTCGAGTCCTGCGTGTATAAGTGCATTCACGCACACCTTTCAAGATTCTTCTTTACCTTCTCCTTTACCTCCCACTTCTTCCCCCTCTCCCCCCCCTCCTTTTTCTCTTTCTCTTTCTCTTTCTCTTTCTCTTCCTTCTTTCTTTCGATATCAGATCAATGCGTGTATTAGAAATAGAGATAAAATGTATGGGCGGCTTTGAAACTCTCTAAGTTCTTTGACGCGTATTGAAAAATCAAGATTTTTTTCTTATGTTCAGAGAATCGTCCCGAGATATAGTTGAATAAGATGATGTTATTTCGATATATATATACTTTGAAAGAACAGGTGTGTTATTGAGAATATAATATTAATGAATGAGTTTGAATACGTATGGTCAATTGAAAATTATATAGAAAGTACTTTCTATCATCGTAAATAACTGTATTATATCTTCGAGGATGTTAGAAATCTATCGCAACGTGTCGATGAGATAAATGCGATACGAAATAAGAATTATTGAACCTAAACTAATTATCTATTTGTGATATTTATTTAATTAATTAATTTTTAATAATATATATATTTTAATGTGTAATTTTTATATTTTACAATAAAAAAAAGAAACATTTTAAATGATCGATAGTGGAATTAGGATGAATGGATAAAAAATATTTATACGCGTATGTAATTTTTATATTTTATGGAAAAAAGAAATGACATACGCGATGAAGTAGTAGAATTTGGATTATTTGTAATAGTTATAATTTTTTCATTGAGATTTGATAGATCATAGGAAGATAAAGAAAGTCCTTTGAAAGTCGGGCGGGGTTATGATGAGAACCCCTGCTTCGGGGAGCGGACTCAGAGAGCACTTTATCTCCTCTTGTCCTGCAGATGTGGGTCGCGACTGCCGCCCGCCACGCGATCAGCGTACTCTAAGCACTCTAAGCTTACTAATACTAACTTAAGCCTCATACACACCTGGCTGATCTTCTGACGTATATATGTTGTCCTTTCAGATTTAATTCCTTCTTTTAATACTTTTTTCATTTTTTATTATTTTAATTTTTATGTTTCATAAATTGTATTTTTCTCTAATTGATTTATATTATTATGTAACTTTCTTGATACTTTTTGTTTCATTGCATTATCAATTAAAATTAATGTAAATTAACATTGAGTTTTAGTAAAAAAAAAAAAATCAAAAAATTATCTAAAGTCAATTGAATCGATTAACCAGAACAAAATTCATGTTTTTTTTTTTAAATGGGAATAAATAAACCAGTGTGTAGAATAATTCTATATATTTAGAAATGCATTTTGTTTAAAGTTTTTACGTTTATGTATCAGGAAGAGATTTTTGTGTTATAATTTCATTCAATTTTTCGAATACTCACAGAAAAATAAATTACTTATATGCTCGTCAATAATTGATTAATATATAATTACAACCAGTAACTCGTGCGGATTAGGACAAATCATCCTCGGCATAATTAAGCACTCTGGAGGGACTTTAAATTTTTTGACTCACTACTTAAGAAGTTCTACCATGGCTCCAAAATATTCCTACTTTGCAGCAAGTATTGAAGAATATCTATCAAAGATCCATCGAAGAATTCATTCCACATCCGAATGAAACGGAAAATAATCCGTTGTCATATCTGTAACATAAAATAGAATAAAACGATAAGTTATCTGCAATATGATCCAAAATCATATAAAATCAAATCGAATAAAAAGTTAATAAAAATGAATACTTACAATGCACTTCAATGGAATGAAGCTCAATGTCATCATGGTGATGCATCTCGCGTGAATCTAATAGCACGGTATAAACGAACATAAGAAACTATAGATGAGTTTCTTATCGCGAAACCGAAATGAAATTATACGACGAACAACACTGAATTTAATTCGCTTTTGAAGGCAGTAATAGCATACAAATTATGTAATGTTATTAAAAATTGTTACTAAAAGTCTTTAAAATAGTCTAAAGAAGATAATATATATATAACAACAATCTCAATAAAGAGTAACCTAAAAAAGAAACCGTTTGTTATACCTTTTTATGTAATGAAAAACTCTTGGTAGTATTAAAATTACCACGATAACGTTAGAAATAAAATTATTAAATAATCTAATACGTTGTGTGTCACTTTTACTAGTTTAACTTGTTGAAAGAAGGAAGGGGATGTACATCTCTCTCTCTCTCTCTCCCTCTCTCTCTCTGTTTACCCTTGAGTTTTTCAGCAATGCTCGAGCTAACAATGAGATAAAGACAACAACCGCCGAAAGTCGTTACACTCAAGGGTAAACAGAGAGAGAGAGAGAGAGAGATGCTCATTCCTCTTCCGTCCTTAGACAAGTTAAGATCAATAAAAGTAATATATAACGTATAAGATTATTTAATAATTTTATTTCTAACGTTATCATGATAATTTTAATACTTCCAAGAGTTTTTCATTACATAAAACGATATAACAAACGGTTTCTTTTTTAAATTACTCTTTATTGATTTTGCTGATATAAATTTTGTTTTATTTAGAAAACTTTAAAGATTCTTAATTAATATTTTTACTGATATTTTTATGATATAATATCTTTTAATATGTGCTCTGCCTTTAGAAATGATTCACTGGGAATATTGTACTATAATCTTTTTAGTATGTTTCAGCTTTGCAGATTTTTTATTTAAGTTTATTTTATTCGTCGTCATCCTAAGGGTAGGAAACCCATCCTGCAGTCATCAATGAAGACTAAAAGTATGTATATTTTTCTATTAAACGTTTCTATAATAACTTCAATGGTTTTTTATTACGACGATGACATTAATTGTTGTTTTTCTTTTTCTGTTTCAGAACATCATTGCAATCGAGCGCGTAGGCAATGAAGTACTCGTGTGTTGCATCGATAAAAAAAAATATAAAAGAATCGGAAAGTAAAGTCAGTGTTGTACGCCGTATGTAAAAGTTTCGTTTTTTCGTGTAAAGAAACTCCGTAAGTTTTTATTTATTCGGTTTAAACGTGTGCTCATCGTCATCCTAAGAGTAGGATACTCATCGTGCATTCATCACTGAAGAATAAACGTAAGTCAATTTTTATGTTAAACACTTTCTTAATAATTATAATACTTTTTTCTTACAACAATGATATTCATAATTTTGTTTTTATTTCTCTTTCAGATCACCATGGGAATATTGCAGTGTTGGAAGTGTTTGTGAATTGTGTTTGTGAAGTGTTGCAAGTGTTCGTGCATTGCAATCGTGCGCGAAGCAATATACGGGAGTGTTTGATCGTTTAAATAAAATTAAAATCACGGATTAGAAGCACGTTCGTTCGTTAATTTCAATTCCGTCGCGTTCGCGAACTATTTTAGCGATTTATATATTAAATTAACTGCGACCAATGCAGTTTAATTGCATTAGAGTTTGTTCGAGTAAACTTGTATTTTTATCTTTAAACAGTCGCACAGACTGTTCGCGTATTAGAGTCAGTGCATCAATGAAGATTTTAAATTCAACGCGTTTCGGAATTAAAATAAAGTGTGAATTTTGTTTGTTTCAATAGACTGTGTGCAATGCAGTCTTTGAATTAGTTGTAGAGTCAGTGAACGGGCGTAAAACAAATTAAAATCAAACGCGAATTAGATTCAGTGTTGTTCGTCGTATAATTTAATTTCGGTTATGCGATAAGAAACTCATCTATAGTTTCTTATTTTCGTTTATACCGCGTCATTAGATTCACGTGAGATGCATTACCATGATGCCATTAAGCTTCATCCCATTGAAATGCCTTGTAAGTATTCATTTTTATTAACATTTTATTCGTTTTTGTTTGATATAATTTTGAATCATATTACATGTAACTTATCATTTTGTTCTATTTTATTTTACAGATATGACAACGGATTTTCTACCTTATCAAAGATGTGGGATGAATTCTGCGAGGGATCTTCAATACTTGCTGCTGCAGTAGGAGTGTTTTGGAGCCATCGTAGAATTTCTTAAGTAGTGAGTCAAAAAATTTAAAGTCCCTCCAGTGCTTAATTATGCCGAGGATGATATGTCCTAATCCACACGAGTTACTGGCTGTAATTATATATTAATTGATTATTGACGAGCACATGAGTCATATATTTTGTAGACTTTTAATAAATGTGTGCTTATTTTTTAAGCAATATAGAAAATTACATTGTTTTCTAATTGACTAATTTTTAAAAAATATTGTAATACTTTTTGTAAACAAAATTATCGCCCATTAACAAATATAATATTTAATGAAAAAAAGAAAAAAATAATAATAATTACTTTGAAATCTTGTTATAAAATAATCTTGAAAAAAGAAATTATTTGACCATCACATAAATCCAATTGAACAGTGTATCCTGTGTATAGAAAATGAAAGGGAAATATATATGGTGTTATTAGAGAAGAGTACTAAGCTGAATAGGCGCGGTTCTAATGAAATAAAAATAAAATAAACTCGAGTATTCCCGGCCATCGGCTTTTTGTTGGTCTAGTATAGCTTCACTTTCGATATTACTTTCGAGCAGGGAACGTCGACGCGTATCCAATATCACTTGATCCTTCCACGGTCAAACGAGAGAGTCTCCTCGCTTTCATCGCGACGAACGTAAGCCAAGGAAGAAACTAGATCGACCAGGCCAATCTCCACTTTTCTATGCACCTATCTATCTCTAGTTTTAAACTCTAACAAGAACTACGGGTGTTAGATGACCAAAGGAAGCTAATAATATAAAATAAGATAGATCAATATTCAAATACCAATCGTAGACTTCTATTATTAACGATTAATCATATTTATAATTATTTTTATTTTATTTTTTTATTTCAATTTTTACATCAACTTTTAATTATCTTAATATTAAAATGATAGAAAAAATAAAATTTACATATAATTGTCATAGGATTGATAAACATTGGTAAATGATGGTTTTTCAAGAATAATTTTAAATAATACAACGCACCGATAAATAAATCTATTTAAATATTTGAATTGAAATTTCAAAAAAAAAGAAAAAAAAAGAAAGAAAGAAAGTAAAAACTCGAAAATCACGTATTTATTAAAAATGTTGTATTATCAATTTTATGAGCTTAAAAATTTACTACTTTCAATTTAGAAAAGTTTCACTTGAAACATACTAAATGTATCTCCGATATATATTTTATTCTAAATGTATTCTAATAGAGAGGAAGAAACAAAAAGGAAAGGTAGAGAATCGTACTATCGAGTTGGAGTGAAAAAAAAAAAAAAAGAAAAAAGAAAAAAAGGAAAAATGTTCTATGGGCGGAAACGTGTTCGTGGCAGTCCGAGGCACAGGATCGTTTTACTTTCCACGAAGTATCAAAGCATAACCGTGAAATCGAGCTTTCTACAATCGCTTATCTATCGTGCAACTCTAGGATCACCTTCCAATCCATGCTACTAGTATCTAGAACTACAGAAGCTCGATAAATTCTATTCTATAATAAAAAAGAAAAAAAAAAAAAAGATCAAACACACGTGCATAACACTTCGAAAAAGGGAGGGAAAAAAGAAACAAAACACAAGAAATTCACCATCGAATAGAAAATTATTTTCAATAAAAAAACTCTAATTCACATACAATCTTCATTTCTAAAAATGTTATTCAAATCGTACATTGAAATATATCGCGATCGAATTATCGAAAATTAAAAATTGCGCTTAAAGTTTAAAACAAAAATCATTTGCATGCAATTAAAATCGAGACCCACATACAAGAATTATAATACCTAGTTCTTCTTCTTCTTCTTCATATAAAGGATGAATTAAAAATTCTTACATAAGAAATAAAAGAGATAGTAATAGTAATACATAAATGAAGCGATTTAAAAGGTGTATCTAACGTTGTGGATTAAAAAGGAAGTATGAGGTAGAAGAGAAAAAAGATAAAAAAAAAAAAAAGGAAAAAAAAGAAGAAGGAAGGAAAAAAAAGGAATGTAAAAATAATATCGGCACGCGTTTTATGGTTAGAACGGATAATACGAGAAGCAACGGGAGCGAGCGCATTGGCAGCGGGATCTCGCGTAGGCTTTCTCTGGAGCGGGTACCCCGCCCACAATCCGCGTGCGGATATTCGTTGCCGTCAACGATTCTAAGCAAGCAAGCAAGTAAGCAAGCAAGCAAGCAAGTAAGCGTGTGCCATGCCTCTCGATAGTCGATCTCAAGAGTTCCACTCGCCTGCTCCTGGTACGAGCCAATTAAATGGACCAGCTTGCCTCGAAGGCTGAGAGAGGATCGAGACGACACACACGCACACACACACACACAATACACGCGTATATGCATGCACACATGTACGCTCGCAATCCGTTCTCTCTCCTGCGGCCAAATTAAGAAAATAAAAACAGAGAAAAAGAGAAAGATAGTATAGTGATGAGTTAAATCGACTATAATTGCATGCTACAGACTTTATGATCGTATACCGTGGCACATTTATTACCGATTGGACAAGTGCTCAAACCTTAGTAAGCACTTTGGACCAACAAAAAAAATTAAAGCTTTTCTTCTTTCATTAACTATCATTTAAATTCATAATTAAATAGAAAGTTATCGCGTATGTTTAGAAAAAGTATCTATGGTCTCTCTATTTCCTTGGAATCATTATTTTCTTCCTATGCAAATAAATTCTTTGTTTACTAATGTTTTTTATATATATATATAGGAGAAGTATTCGATCATGTGTTTTGTTTGAAAGATAATTTGATTTTTTAATATTCCTAAGAAATTCTTTAAGAATCTATGATAAATGTAATAGTAAGTTAATTGTAGTTGAAAGGAAATTATGATTCTTTTTAGTTTACTTTGTACTATTCTTATGGGATTAGGTATAATAATGTATAAATTAAATACAAAGTCAGTGCGAAGTTAATGCAGAATTTGATCAATTTATTCTTTTAAACAAAAATATTTTATTTTATATTATTAATATAAAAACGATTTTATTATACTGATATTATTCATATATTTCGGTAAATAGAGAATAATTTTATCTTTAAAACGGTATTTCTATCAAATCTCTACGACTTTCTATTTCAAAGTTATTAAAAATGAAAAAATTCTAATTCGATAATTATTGAAAATATCAATTTCGTTATAACCATGGAAAATGAAATTGTTTAAATAAATAGAGGATAAATGAAGCTTTAAAACGGTGTATTAGTCATGTTTCCACGACTTTCTGTTCCGGAGATATCGTCTCTGAAAGATTTCCATTCATAATTCATATATGACAGCTGTCGTAGTATAGTAATAGTAGTAGTAGTAGTAAGCGTGCGTAAATTCTTGGAAGTTATATAGGTCATTAGGTCATTGATCCAATTCGAATGAAATTATGTAGGCCAATGGGTCAACGTAAATCTATTTCATTTACATAGAAATATCTCTGGAACTAAAATTCGTACAATCTTGAATGATACATCATTTTAAAGGGTTAAAAAAAGAGTTTTTTTTTATTTATTAAATTAATTGTTAATACATAATCGACAATTTGTTATAAACAATTTGTATGAAAAAAAATTTTGACTTACAAATTTCATTTTATTTTATCACAAAAATAAATTCAGATAAGATGATTGTTATAAAGAAATATATATATAAATTATGGAATAATTATTAAATAAATTACTTATTTTGTTAAATAAATAATTTGTGTGATAATTTGATGCGGGTATATCTCAGGAAGTTAAAGTCGTAGAGACTTGAATAAAAGACTGTTCAAGAGGGCAAAATGTTTTCCATTAGTCAAATTTATTGTTAGTGTCTTATTAACAAATTGTTATATAAAAAATGTTTATAAACAAATTATTACCAATTAAATTTATTCTAATGTTTCATTACTCTCAATAGACTTATGTGGAAATTTTCTGACCATACTAAATATTACAACTAATTTACATATTCATGTGTTAAAATAAATTGATTATCCCCATAGATCTTCTGTAACATAGTGAATTTTCTTTTTTTTTTTGTCTTCTTCTGAATAAAATTAAAAGTAAGTCTTTATATACGGGAATAGGAAGACGAATTGAAAAGGGATCCAGAAAACTTGTTCGATTCGATTCAATTAAATTAATTCATTTTAATGAACAGATTATGTCATTTGTTTTTTACGACATGAATTTTCTCCTTTTCTTTTTTTTTTTTTTTTTTCTTAATAGAATTAAAGGAAAGTTTATCTATGGGAATAGGAAGACGAATTCGAAAGGGAACAACCAGAAAACTAACTTGTTCGATTCGGTAGATGTTAGCGGCACCAAAGGCGACACTAATTTGGAGTTCGTTAGTTGAGGAAGCCGCGGGGTGTTTCATTGGTAATTCGCCGTCTATCGGCAAGGAATGTCTACGATTTCGCGCGACTGTCTACCAGGATATATCGAGGATGAAAACCTTGTTCTCGATTCCTATATATAGAAACATCGAGCGAACGCACTCCCGTATCGGTAACAGCATGCGGGAGAGACCACGCCATTATTACGGATATGCTACTCTCTGTTTGTTCAACGCGATATTTACTCTTGTTAATAATAATAAAAAAAAAAACAAAAAAAAGTCCCCCCAAAAAACATATATTATTGAGAATAAATGGAGAGAGAGAAAGAGAGAATTAATACGCGTAATCAATCACAATCAATACAGATTATTAACATTCTTTCATTGTGTTTATCCGAATTAGAAAAATATTTGTCGTTCGAATTATATTTTTTGGTTTGTTTAGTATTTATGCAAAAAAATATTTCATATTTCCTCGGTTTGTTTTGATTTGAATAAAGAGACTTAACACACACTGTACGTTAATATAATGTTTCTATTAATAATATTATTCTTTGGATAACTTTTGATGGAGATGTGTGAGCAGGATTTGCACGGTAGTAATGCGTATTTAAGTATCTCCCGTGGTAAAGAAAGAGACAGAACGGGAATGTCGTCTTGTGCGGCGTTCACACCGGCTAGGATACGGTCAGTGGATCGAGAAATCGATCGTTTATCTTGTAATCGATGATACGTAAGTACTACCATTTCTAAACCGATTTGCAACTAGGTAGAATCATGAATTGCAATAAAAAGATAACCGAGGATTCTATTTATCGTTGGATCGATTTCAATCTTTCGTCATCTAATTATACTCCTAGATTATTCTAATTTCTTCTCAAACTTTCATGTTTTATTAGAGAAAAAAAAAGGAAAGAAAAAAAAAAAAATAGAATACAAAATAATAAAACGTGAAGTAAAGAACCGTCGAGATCATCTCCTTTCTCTTCCTTACTATTATTCTATCTAAAATATCAAACTGTTATTTATATTTCCGTATGATCGTAAAAATCTTTCGAAAAACGTAAATGTTATATATTTTAAAAAATATAGTTAGAGAAGTAATAAAGGATATACCCCATGGTGATTATATAAATAGAGAATCATATATTTTATGAATTAATATTTAATTTATTAAAAATTTGTATAGACAAATTGTATCAAATATTAACTGACAATGAATAGTTTCTAATAAATTTGATCAACCCTTAAATAAATACATTTGATTTTTTTCATATATTATTCAATATAAAAATAATTTTTCAATGTAAATTAATCTTACCGAATTAAATATAAATTGGATGATTCCTGATCAAAATCATTATCACAACCCTTAGATAAATTGATATTATTTCTATATGTTCTTAATTATAAATAAAAAAGAAAGAAAATAATATGGGTAATGAATAAGGAAGAGAAAAAAAAAAGAAAGAAAGAAAAAAACACAAAAAAAAAAAGGATAAAAAGAGAAAATTACAAAATTAGTTTACAGGAAGGGGAAGAAGAGGGATAAAATGAACGTTCACGAGAAGGAATAAACAGGATCGAGTGAAAGTAACGCGAACGGTGCGCTCCGTTTGACCGGCCACGCGCCCTGTCCGCGTATACGTATATACACGCATACACGCGTGTAAATGTTTTAGAGTTTACTTAGGAGAAGCGTTTAGAAGCGTAGCACACGGAAAATATATCAGGAAATGCTTTAGATCGTTTTCGGAGCTAACTACTCTTGTAGATTTTCTTTCAACGTGTTTTAAATGGATCCTCGTCGAGCTTGATTTTCTTTTATGACTACTACACACTATATCTGTGTGTGTACATTTCTGTATGTAAGAGGGATTTAGTGTGTTTTAGGTGTGTGCAGCTTCCTACGTAATGCAGTACTCGCTTTGCCGGAGGATAGGAACTTTCGATCGGTAACGCTTTTGCCATCGTCGATTTGTAATACCACACCGGAACGAATGGACTGCGATCTAGATAGTATCGATCTGAAACGGACAACTCGTTCGGTCCTAGAATCGCTAAGGAAATATTTTACTATATGTATATATTCGATATATATTTATAATTTTAAAATAATTTTTTTCATATTTTTCTAATTATTTTCTTTTTTTTTTTTTTCTTCTTTATCCTCCTTTTTATTTCAAGTTAATAACGCGTAATAAAAATAATCGTTAATAGTATTGTGAATATCGATTTAAACGACTAATTATTATTGATAAAAATTTTTTTATTTTTATTTATCTATAATTCATTTTAGAACGTAAGAAAAAAATCTCAATGCATCTAACGCGCGATTTTAATTATTATTGAAATATTATTAATAAGAGTATCGTTCAAAATGAGGATAGAATATATTTTATCTAATGTACATAAATGATAAATAGGATAGAAAAATATATAATACTTATATATAATAAAAGAATACATACGAATACGTCTTGTCAAAAGTTGAAAAATAAATGATGATTATGAAGGGCAAGGGGTGGGTTAATCTAATCGAAAGAAGAGTCTCTAAGTTGATTAATGATTTCTTTATAAATATATATATATACATATGTATGTCATTATTCAGCCAGTGTTTATATTCCAATATTAACGATTGTTATTCAATTAAGAATTTCTTTGTCGAATTTGTAAACACATTTTTTACCTTCGTGTTCGTTCGAAAAATTAATTACGTAGTTTCTTTTCATATTCTCAGTCAATCTTTTTCGAACGTTGGAAGATGTACCCAATCTATATTAGAAAAGTATTAATTATTTTTTTTCGCGCGTATAAGTGTGCGCTCGCGTGTGTTTTTTTTCTATGCAAATAATATGCATATGTGAGCGTGTGTGTGTGTACTGCTTGAGAGTAATATGTACAAGAACTCACGAAAGTGTTTGAAGATTTACCATAATAATATTTTAGTAATATATACTCTGAATATGTATATTATACAATTACTTACAGAATTGTTTCTATAATTGTGACTCTCTAGATCATATAGGTAAAGTTGCAAGTAAGTTAATATATATATATATATATATATATATATATATACACGCATACGTATATTTTAATTATTAGGATCTCCAACCGAGTTTCTAATTAACCAAACATCTAGGGTTCGAAATACAACTGGTTCTATATTCTATAAGTTTCTAATCAAATAAGATTTCTCTTTCAATTAAATGATCGATTAATTATATCTATCAAAAAATAAAAGAAAAAAAGAAAATAAAATCATTCGTTCGAACTAGGACAGACGGATCTTCTCTCTCTCTCTCTCTCTTTCTGAAAAACCTTTCATTCATATAAATATTTAGAAATAATTAGTAAAATAATAATACAAAAAAAAAACAATTGAAAATAATCAAAATATGTGTGTGATCTTTCCTTTGAAATAATATTGTTCATTGTAAAGAAATAAAATAACGATAGAGCAAAGGGGAATTGTAAAAAGGAATAGGGGGTGAGGTGACGGTGTAATAAATTTCACAAGAGAACAACACATGATAGATACAAGATTAAAAGATATTAGAAGATTAGCAAAAATACCGTTTAGAAATAGTTAAATGTTAGATTACATTACGACCATATTATGTTCGACAAGATCGTCGATTTATTTATATATCGATTCATTCGGCGACGGTGGTCTATTCGATTGCGCAAAATTTCGATGGTGTTAAGTACCGGAAGAAAAGTTTTCAAATAATTTTATAATAGTTAATACGAATCGCGCGCACAATTTGTACGGTAATTTCAGCGAACGTTTATCTCTTTCCTATTTCTATCTCTATATTTTATTTGTTTCGTATTTTTATTATATATTTCTTATGCTCAATAATAATAGAATCACGTTTCTCTAAGATTTAACAGGAGATCCTTTGTACACGAGCCAGTTCTTCGCATACCAACGTTCATTCTTAGAATCCTTTAGAAATACCTGACTGACCAAGAGCGTTATGAGACGGCGCGAAGGTAGTGTTAATCTTAGGTGTCTTGTGTAAATTTTATAATGTCATGCGAGAAATATTAAAAAAAAAGTCATAAGTTAGAGATTAAGAAAAACTGAAATAGATAAATAGAAATAGATAGGAAGAAAAAAAGAGAGAGAGGGAGAGAGACAAAGAGAGAAATAGAAACGAACGATTGCAACTTTTTCCACGGATCGTTAAACGTTCTCTTGTAATATCTGAATATCTATGGTCAGGAATATTCATCTTACAAGAAAAAAAAAAACATGATGAAAAAGAAAAATAACAAAGTCGGTGTAATGGCTATTAATTACTATATCGTTCGTTTAAACGACAAGAAATAATAAATATTCTGATGTGTTTTGAAAATATTATTAAAATAATAGGGCAACGAGATATTATATTATTTTTGCGTTTATATTTAAATTGATTGAAATGTATATTCATTATATGTTTTATTATTTATTTATTTAAATTTTATATAGAAACATACATGAGTCGCGATCGAATAACAGTCTCTTTTTTCCTATTATTATACATATGTATATATATAGTTTTTATTAATTATATTTTTCTATATTACATAATATAACTAAACGAAAATATATGGACAAGGATTATTAATTATATAATTTTAGTATTATAATGATTTTATAATTATATTTCTCGATTAATAATTTATTATACTATATACTATTTTAGCATTAGTGTAATATAATATATTATTATTTAAAAAAAAAATAAAAAACAAAAAGAGAAAAAGAAAAAATATAGGAACAAGAGTATATTGTCCTGGTTGGAAAGATAGAAATATTTCTTATTAACTTTCTCGCGAGATCATGGGAAACGAATCGATGATTTAGGTCTCTCTAAGCTTATGTATTAGAAGAATATTCTGGACAAAGAGAATAAGAAAAATTAGAGCGGCGGAATTTTCACGGTGTGGATTTAGCAACGGTGATCGTTAAGAATTCGTTTAGGTTTGTTCGTAACGAACCCAACTCGAACGTTCCTTGTATTATATCTCTTTCTCTTTCTTATTCCCTCGTGGAAGTGAATGTACAGGCATGGGGGGCACGTGCCCGATGCATCGTAGTAACGGATGCGGTAGTCCGTTGCTTCCGACAACCAACGAAGTCCCCAGCACGCTGGGCACAGCACGTCGCCTTCGTTAAAAACGACAGTGACACGTGGTGGTCCGAGATACCGTGTTTCCCACTTTTATGATACTCAACGCTATGATAAACGATAATTTGCCTCGTTAAAATGAAATCTCCGATCTTTTTCAAATTATTTAACTTTCTGGACAAAATATTATTCCAATTTATTGTACTCACATATTTTATATAAAGTAAGAACATTTTTGTATTTATGATTTATCGTAGAAAAATAATGTACACATCGAGCACACAATTGTAATTGATAATGAAATGAAATGATAATAATCGAATGATATTAAGTATTTGGAAAAAACATTATGCGAATAATGTAGACAAAATTTAAACGATTTTTTTTATTTGAGTCACAGAAATAACATATCGAACGATAAGTTTGTATGAATAATTTTGAAATTGAGAAAAAGAAGCAACAAATATTAACGATAATTAAGAAAATAAATTTAAGTAATTGAATATACGATTAAGTATTTCAATACAAAAAGTATAATAGAGTTACTAGAGGAAGTAAAATAATTAAGAATAATTTTTATTAAATAAAGAAACATATAATTTAATTCTAAGGTTAATCAAAGAAAAAAAAAAAAGAAAAAGATTTGTGACAAAAAGTAATTAAATGTGATAATAAACGTTCATGAAATAATGGCAACCGAGAAAGAAGAAGAAAAAAAACACAAAGAAATGAAAAAATTGTTCTAATTTACGTGAATCAATATAAAACGAATTGAGATTTTTTATTAGAAACTACGAATAGTACCTTATGATCGATCGATACTACAGGTAGGTCAGTCGTAAAGAATCTTAATAGTTCGGTCCTAGGAAGTATAAGCAAAAAAACGAAAAAAATAAAAAAAGAATAAAAACAAAACTAAACTTCCTACCTACTGATTATCGCGTACGATCATTCTTTTCTTCTCTTTTAAAACGTCATTAAGTATTATGGCGTAACACGCGCGTTCTATCCCATTCTAAGACCAATGGCAAAAGAAATAATAGACTCAACTAATGTTTCTTTCAAGAAATAGGATTAGAACAAATTAGGTCACTCGTAAAAAATAAATACGTATACTCTTTTCTTTTTTGTTTTTTTTTTTTTAAATATCATATTCAAATTTAATCAACATTTCAATGAATAAAATTATACAAAAATTAATATTACGCATAATTATGATTACACGCAAAATAGTAAAGTACAAGCATGCGATATCGAAACGACGAATTTGGATTTTCCTTTCTAAGCAAAAAAAAAAAAAAAACAAAACAAAAGGATGAAATAAAAAGAATTGAAAAATAAGAAGAAAAAATGTAAAGAAACAAGAAGATTCCCTATCGTTCTTGCACTCCCACACACACACAGACACACACAAGAGTAAAAACTTCGATATCCTTTTTTCTTTTTCTCTAACATCCTTCGTAAAACTTTAGCAGATCGGTCCACATTACCGGAGACATTACGAGCTGTGTCAGAAGCTTTCGATATCGAGAACGAATCCGTACCGAGGCGTCTACCTACACACGCGTGTGTATATATGTTCGTGCGTAAGCACCAACAGCTGCTGCTGCTGTTTGTTCCTTAGTGGTGGGCCGATGATTTTTCTTTTTTTTCTTCAACACACTTGAGATTATCACCAGGCTCTGGATTACCGGTGTACGACTTGAGAAATCTTCCGAGGTTCTCGATTATGTCTGACTCACATACACACACACGCGTACAACCTAACTCCGCCCTCGTAGAATTCTGTTTCCTCTTTTATATCAAAACTGGAGTAAACTCTCTCTTTTCCTATCATTTGCATTTTTTAAATACGTCAGAGTCACTTTTTATTTTACGTATTAATATTCATTAAATGTAAATATCGTTTTATTTATATTTAATATATTCAATTTATTTTTCTATATATAATTATAATATGAAACCAAAATTTATTTGTGAAAATAATAAAATACAAAATTTTGCACTTTTAATTAAATATATTTTTCAAATTATTATTATTATTATAATTAATTGAAAAACGATAATTTAATCTGAAAGTAATCAAATATATATACATTTAAATAGAATTATTTTAAAAATTATATTGATAATGTGTGTATTTATTTTGAAATCAAATTATTTTTGTCACACATAGTTTATCTTTAAAGAATGATAAGAAGAATGATAGAAAAAAAAGAAGGGTTCGTTAAGAGAAAATCATCCTCTTGTTCTTCCGCGTTCCTCACGTTACTTCTCAACGCATCGCCCACGTTCCTCCCCCCTCACCACCATGCAATGAACTCAATTAAGTTGAGACCTTCATTAATATCGACAAGATTAGATCGACTTTTCAATCATTCCAACGCGTAATTAAGGAAAACGAATCTTAATCCTTGTCTCGAATTAACCGGAAACACATAAGTGAACGATTATTCAATTGGATATTTATAATTTTGATAATTAACAAATCTTTTGCACTAGTTTAAATACTAATCAACGAATATTAAATAGCATCCCATTAATTCGAATCCCTTTTTTTTTTTTTTTTATTCTTTTTGTCTTTTCTCTTACAATTATGTGTAATTTAAAACGAATTAACACCTTTTAAAGCTTGTTCTAATAAACGAGACTAAACTCGTGTTAAGTTAATTCGAACTCTCTTCCTGTATAGTTTTTTGGTTTGTTCGTTGTAGCAACAACGACGACGACGAATAAGAAGACAGCAGAGAGATAGGGAAGGCAATCGTTCGGTGAAACTTTCGTCGTTGACCCGATGAAGTCGTCGATTAGCTCGATTTTTCCGAGTAACAAGATCGACCAGAACTGTGCCTATAATATCCTACATGCCTATCTCCACATATACACATGGGACGTATATGTGACCAGTAATGTATGTATGGTATGTTACATTTCGTTCCTACATTAGGTATATCTACGTATACGTATGAATATACATATGTGTGTGTGTGTGCATTTGTATATGTTTAATTCGTACGTATATATGTGACCAGAAGTGTATTCATGGTATCATAGGAGGTCCATATACTGTACTATGTTTCTATATATAATCCTTCATATACATGTATATATGATGTATGTGTAAGATCAACGTGTGTATGTATGATTAGAAATGTGTGTATGATCTGGTATAAGGTATATACACCACACTATGTTTTGACGTGTATGTGTGTGTATACCTTTCGAAATGACGCTAGTAGGTATATAGCTTAGGGCGACATTCTTTTCCTCGAGTTCTGGATGTGAGTTTAAAAGCAAAGCGGAGCACCGTGCAAAGAGGAAAACGGAACGCGAGTGAGACAGCCGCTTCTCTTTGCTGGAAACGCCGTCTCCCATCGGCCTGGAATTTGCATTTAAACGCCTACCTTACGTAATAGTACGAGAGCGAGAACGCGTTCAGGAAACACCGATGTGCAACTGGAGAGGGCCGATCAACTTTTCTACATTGCATTAATACAAGAAAATTCTTTAACTATAGTTATTGCATTAAACCAGATAGTTCGATTTATATAWATATGTATATGTATTTTTTTTTTTCTTCTTTTTTTATTTATTATACATATTTTTTTATATCGATAAAAACATTCTGACAAGATATTATTTAATTTACATTAGGTTACATGGAAAGTATGTGATTATTGATTTAAACTAAAAAAATTATATTTAAATGAAAAATATTAATTGTTATATGAATTTTTTCTTTCTGATTATAAATCAATGAAGGTATAATTTAATATACTTTTGTTGGTATTGTATTTGCTTTACAAATTATCGTCACTTTTTTATCATAATTGGTATTTACCCTTTACATGAAAGTTACATGAAACGTTGAATAATATTGTGAAGTTTGAATATACAAAATTTCATCGCGATGTTTATTCTTTTATGCATAGTAAATTATATCAAAGTGCATACTATCACATGTACGTATATTTATTATACTTATGTATTTACATAGATATCGTTTAAGTTTTCACGTAACTCTGGAGAAAACCTAAACGTGTATATAGCTAAGGTAATAAGGATCGTTCTGAAACCCAAATACGGTGAATACGAACGATATTTCTTGGAAAAATAAATAGGAATATTTAAAGAGATGTAACTTTAGGAAGAAGAGAACGTGAAACGTGTTATTCACTTATATTGCAATTATTTTTTAATAAATACAATTGCGTGTTAAACTTTCTCGTACTTACAGTAATATTATTCAAAAATACCGAATACGTAATAAATCAAAATAACCAAGAACAAAACTTTAATATTATTATTTTTTTACAAAATATTAATTAAATAGAATAAATTTGTAAGAAATGCCGATAAAATGAATTCAAATGAAATATAAATACGCGTTTAGAAAGTGAAGAAATTAATCGAAACTTGAAAAATCGATCGAATTTTTCTTGATTACTTTTCTGATAAATTGTTGGAACAAGTATAGATAAATAATGTTTTAATAAGAATAGTAAAAGTAGGTACATATTTGATGAAAGCAAGCAAGCTGTCTTTGGAAAAGAGAGAGACGACACACGGGAACGTGGATTAGCATATAGACAGACCACCCATGATACGACCCTGCACGAACCAGGGCCCGTTCCTCCGGTTCATAATAAGCGGCCGCTCATGTTAGATCCTCTGTGTACAAGTACCGCCCGTGTACCCATCCGTATATCTCGATTTATATCGTTATCGATCCTTTATTGGCGTCGATATATATTCTCCTTCGATCCTTACATCGATCCCGATCCTCTTCCTTTTTTTCTTTTCTTTTATATTCTTCTATTCCACTCTTCTTCCTCCTCATTCATTCTTTTCAAACGTGTTTTTTCTTTCAATTATTATTTCTACACGAATGTGGTGTACACACACACACACACACACACATCATTGATCTTATTACATATTATTTCATTATTAATTTGCAATATTTTTTCGTATTATACTTATATAATTCTCATTATTTAGAGATTCGTATTTTATCATTTTATTGATTAATATTCCTTTACATTTTTTATATTGTAACTTGTTTTTTTTTATGCGAGACATTTCATATGTAAAATTATCGAACAATATGAAGAAAAATAATCGTGGTTTAATTGGTTGCAATTATTAATTACATTAATTGGATGATTAATATACGTTTATTTTTTTGTTTGTTTTCTAATGCACCCCGAACTCGTGTAACATGAAATACATTGTGTATATTTTCTTGCATACTTCTGCAAAATGTTTTCTTATAAATAATGAGTTCCATTACTCGACAATATTAACGATAATGATTACTACGATCGAACGATTACTATAACACGATGTAAAGTAAGTACTATCGATCTAAAGGAAGTTCAAATTTAATCAAAATTAATATAATCAATAATTATTTTCAATCTTTCTAATTGATCTAATTACCACGTGAGAAATCGTTCGTTATAAAAAAAGAAGATAATTATTTAGATACACGATACGAAAATCAAATTCAGATTATAAGACGTGTGTTTAAAGATTTAAAAAAAAAAAGAGAGAGAAAAAGATGGCAAATCTAACACCCCAGTCGTCTTATATTCATTTTATTTTATTTTATTTATTATTTTTTGAATAGATTATAACAAGTAAAGTTAATCGAAATCAAAACGTTCCGACTCGGTTACCATACTCGATAAGATTATTTCTGTCGCTTGTTGGGTAATTAAAAGAGAAGAACGAAGCTGTTAATCATCGAACAAGCAACTTTAGTCCTTTAACAACTTGGTCGGATAGATCTAAAAACAAATTATTTTTTTCTCTTTTTTATAATTGTTAAGGAGACGAAACGAAGCAACTAAAAAACGACACAAGGTCAATTTTATCTCTCCCACTTTATTTATCTCGTTAATTTTCGCACGCTCGTCGTATTACCTTCGAAATAATGTTGATATTATCCTTCGTAATTCGTCTCGGTAATTACACACCCGTGATAATTAAGTTCGCCTAGCCTTACACGTTTTTATATTTTTTTATTTTTTATTTTATTCTTTTTTCTTTTTTTTTTTTTCTTTTTTTTTTTTTTTTTTTTTTAGATACAATTAGACTCGTTCACAGATGAGAAGGATTTTATTCTATTTCTAGAATTTGTTTTAGTATTTTCATTATCCTATAGCTGGAAACACACATATTTTCTTCTTTTTTTTATTTTTATATTACGGTATTATATTATTTCATTATTTAATATTCTCTTACTCGTTTATTTTATTCGACAAAATAATTCGTCATTTATTATTAAAAGTCATTAATTTTAATTAATTTGTATACATTTTTATATTTCATTAATTTTATTTATTCATTCGAAAATTTTAATTGGATTTATTTTATTTCGTTATATATCATATAAATAATTTTGAACTGTCAAAATTCGGAAGATTGAAGATTCTTCCTTTTTCCTCTACCCCCTTACCCCTTGCCCCTCTCGTTTTATTTATCGATGATTTCTTTCGTATGATTTTCTTAGCGTACCACTTCCATTCTTCTGTTAGAGATCGTTATCCAACAACACAGCCGTCGATCTTCTCCACGCGAACGCCACGTGCCAGTAAAATAATTGACTCGAATCGACGTTATAAGATTTAGTCATCGATCCAGTCGAAACTTTTTCTCTCGTCGGATCTTACCCGAACACCCCCCCCGTCGTTAGCGAGAATATAATTGACCGATGTATCGTGAAGAAGCTGACGATAAGCTCGGTCATTAGTTTTACCGTAGATTCAAGTCATGATTTACGTTATCGTTAGCGGCCCATTAAGAAGCCGCGAAACACCGTTAAATGTTTTGACAAGGGATATACAAAAAGGTGATAAAACCAACACCTATCTTCTCTCTTTCTTTCTTTCTTTCTATCATTCTCTCTTTTCATTTTTTTTTTTTTCTTTCAAATTAATTATTTCAATTAATTATCCGAGATTTTGGTCTCATCGTTATCGGTGATTGTTAATATTACAAGATTTTTATTAAACTTGATGCCTTTGTATTTATTTTATTCGAGAAGATTATTATTATTATTATTAGTGTTTGTGTACAGAGATAATTGGATTAAAAATGTTTTCTTTAAATCGAGAATCAAATAAAAAGTAAAAATACTGGAATCCGATATACATACTTGGAGAGTTCGATGTATGGTTTCAGGGTTTTCGTTGGAAATTGCAATTATTCGCCTGCGGTATTTTCGAAGGGGCCTTGACGAGAGTGAAAACGTCTTCTTGTCGTCATAATTATCCTCGTTCGTTGTTACTGTTTCACTTTTTTTGTATCTTCTTTTCATTAAACAAAAAGGGAAAAAAATTGAGAGACAGTGAGGAGGAGAGAGAAAGAGAGAGAAAGAGAGAAACAAAAAGATAACTTAACATCGGAAACGAAGGTTGCGAATCATCCAATCGATTCATTGATATATATTATATTTATGTATTTTATTTGTTCTTATTTTTTTAATCGTTTATAATTTGAGAAAACGGAAAATAATTGGTAATTTTTAAGATTTTATTTTATTTTATTTTATTTTATTGTGTATTCGTGTGTGTGCGTCTGCGTAAAAGTTATTTTAGATGAAAGGATATAAAATCTTCCGAAGTCATCCTGCAACGAAGGTCTCTTATTTTTTCTCGTATACGTAAAACAAAAAGAAAAAGAAAGATAAAATAACTTCGGTGGCGAAAGTGTAGACAAATTATGTATCCTTCAGGATCTTTCAATCAATATATATATATACATACTTTATTTTTATTTTATTCAAGTTTTTAATTCATTAAATTTGTGATGATTATTTATAATTTTTTCAAAATCTTATACAAATATCGCGTTAGTGAGTTAATTAGTTAATTAATTTAAAATACAAGATTGTATAGGCTTTCGTAATCATTTTTACAAATTCTTTCGGTGTCCATTTGATATAATAATAATATTTTATTTTAATTTTTTAAATATATTAGTCATTGAAGAAAAATGACGATTAATAATATTACATTTAATTTATATATCATTCTTTAATATTATAATTAATTAAAGATAAATATATATATATAATCTTTCTTAATACAAAGTTCTGATATCCTTTTATCCCTTATACATTTAAATAAAAAAATTCGTAATTATTTGAACATTTAAAGAAATAAAAAGAATTTATATTTGAATTTTATTAATTTGAAATAAAATAAGTAATATATACGTATAGTCTTCCGTAGTAATCCTTCAAGGAAGGTCCAACGTCCTTCTTATGTCTCTCACTTTTCTCGTGAACGTCAAGTAAAAGGCAACGGAGGATACGTAAGAAAGAGAAAGAGAAAAATAAAAAATGTGAAAAAGAGAGAGAGAGACAGAGATAACAACTGGTTTTTACGATGCGTTGCAACGGAGAACCTCGTCCAGATGCACACGCGTGTGTGTCCTCGCGGATATGTCGGTTAGCAGTTTCCTGGGATAGTCGGGTGTGTTAGCTCGTCCTTGAAGCCGTTACACTCCCTTGCATCGTGGCTCTTATAAATCGAACCTCGACTTTATACCTTACTCTATTACACCCACCGATACGTACTCTTTTCATCTTTTTTTTCTCTTATTCTTGTACAAAAGATTGTCTCGAATCTTGTCTTATTCTTCTTTTTATTTTTCCTTTTACTTTTACTCCTTCTTCTTTTTCTTCTTCTTCTTCTTACTTAGTCTCGAGGATATCAAGAAGAAATAAAAGGGAAATTGTGTTCCTTGTCGTCTACACGTAGGACGAACGATTTCTGATACTTGTCCTCTTCCTTCTTCTCTTCTTCTTCTTCTTCTTTTTCCTTTTCCTGATTCTACGTAAAACGATCTGATTTAAGAACATATATTCGAGTACCGATTTAGGAACTAGATAATGGATATAAGTGGGTGTAAATAATTATCGTTGCTAGACTTTTGGCGTGGGTTAAATACTCTCTCGTTCGACACCTTTCTATAAACCTTTTTCCATTTTTTCTCTTTTTCTTTTTTTTTTTTTCTTTCTTTTTTGTTTTTTTCCCCCCCTCCCCACTCTTTTTAGAGTTTCACTTTGCACTTCGAAATTTTTTTGTTGCAACACGTTCGCAATATAACACACGTATATAACGGTGATTTCATTTATTAGTTTTAATTTGATAATTATTACGTACGCGTAGATTTTTTTTTCTACACCTTTTTTTTATAATACGAATTTTATATTTCCATCTTACCCCCCCCCCCGGTATATAATGGAGAAATTTACTTTTGAACATTTTTTGTTTTTTTTTTTTTTTTTTTTTTTTTCATTTTTATTTCTTTCGTCTAAAATATTCAATCAGGTGTTTGGACATTTATATAATGGTAATTTGTGATTTTATATTCGCTATATCGTTTTTTTATTAATAGTTGTTTTTAGATCATTTTCGAACGTAAAATTAATTTTCTTTATTTTTTACCAGGAATACAATTTTCTTATTAGATAATATTTTGACAAATTTTTGATTGAATAGGATTAGGAACAAATAATTAGAAATAGTATCGATATATCGGTTGGAATGAGAGAGTGTGTAATCCTTTCCTTCCTCATATGTAAAGATCTGATTTCCTTACAATGTGTACTATATATATATATATATATAAGTATGTATATATCTTGTTACACAGTGCCGTACCTACCACGATGCATACTGCTTATGGTTTATGTAAATTTACGTGCAGAAACAAAATAAAAAATAAATAAAGAAAGAAAGAGATAGAAGACACGCGTATAGGGTGACGCACATGTGTATGAAAGAGTTGGTCAAACGGTATACATACACATACACACATATATATATTTGTTCGTGAAGGTAGAAAGACTGACAGGAGGGTCCAGGAAAGACGTCTGAGAAAATATACGATCTCGAGATTATCACAAACTCGGAACCGTGAAATTCTTCACTCTCTCGGGAAAAAGAAAGTATCGTAAAGTTTGCAGGTAGTATGTAGATCGGATATTTCATTCTGGAAAATCTGTTATACCTTATTACATTTTACAATTATCTTTTATTTTATTACCATAAATTTAGGCATTAATTATAAGCCTTTTTAAAATGAATTTACTTATGGCATTCGATGTTATTTCCAAAAGCATATTACTTATGCACAATAAATGATATAACATCATTTAAATAGAAATACAAACGTTGATATAAAAAATAATTTAATTCGATTCCTACTCTCTTATGTAATTTATTTTATTCTATTTTATTAATATTTTTTATTTATTTTTTCTTTTCAATTTTTATCTCGAAACAAAATTTTCTTATTTTTTCAAGAATCGTTTCACCTGTTAAAGGTGATGATTAAATACGGTAATTCCTATAGATTAACATTGGTGATTCGTAATCGTTCGTATTTTATTTAATTGTTTGTTTTTTTCATCCCGGTAAAGAATTTTTCTTCTCCTTTTATTTTTTTTTTTTTTTTGTTCTTACATTTGTTTCTTTTTACGAGGATAGTTTCACCTGTTCAAGCGGAGATTAATTGTAACTGCGTTAACTCTTTTCACGATGAAAAGAGTCTTTACGAGAGTACGCGTTTGAACTACTTTCTTTCGGAGGCATAATAAAAAAAAAAAAAAAAAAAAAAAAAGAAAATAGAAATAAAAATATAATCATCTCCAGATGAATTCTCTTCGTAGTGTCTAATTTCCACGGATCCTCGTTTCGGATAGTAATTATAATAAACTTTGATATATTTCCTCGTTCAGCAGATATCCGTGCATCCTCTAGATATTATAACGTAATTAATTTAATTACCTATCTCTTTCTCTTTCTCTCTCTCTCTCTCTCTCTCTCTCTCTCTCTCTCTTTTAACCAGGATCATTAAAAATAAAAAGAAAAAAAAAATTAACAAAAAAATTATAAATCTTTTACACGTGAAACGTTTAACACCGATATCAAACACATCGTCATTACATATATTCTACGTTGGAATAATAATAAAACTTACATACACTACCATATTCAAAAGTGTTAAAATCGCAATTTAATTTCACAAATAAAAAGGATTTTTCTTATAAAGAAAAAAGGAAGAAAAAGTATGTGAAATGCACTTGGATCTGTTACGAGATAAATTTATTCGTTAATAAAAACTCTTACGAGATCATTGTGAAGATAAAATGATACTGGAGAATCTTTTAATTTAACAATCACATAATCGTTTCTGAATTTATCAGAAATCAGTAAATGATTTCAAACTTTTTTTAGACCTGTACACGCGCTCTATTGTGTACACACACACACACACATACACACAGACACAAGCGTTGTTTTAATCCCATTGAAATAAAACTTAAATATGGATGATTATAAGATCGAAACAAGTTTTTATCACGATCAAATAATTATTGATTCTCGAACCTCGAGATCCTATCTAATTTCGTAGTTGTCTATTAGATATCATTCGCAATTGGTTGTGTATTACAGTCCTTAGTCTCCTACTCGCGAATATAACCGATAATTATTAATTTCCGATAGTTGTTACACACGTTTCGCGTTACACATGGCAAAAAAGTGACACGCGAGTGTTACCGATTAATCGTTCAAAATGGCACCAACTGATTACTACAATGCTTATTACATCGAGTTAATGTTACGAAATCGGTTAGAGAGACACACGTAGATAGATTTTAAATAAATATAATAATATAATGAACGATATATTCCGTCATACATCTAACTTCTCTATCGTTAACTTGTCTATTTGAAAAATAAAACAACAATTTATGGAATTATTTTTTATATTCTTTATATTATCTTTTTCCTTTTCATATATTTTTCTTTATATTTCCTAACGTAATTTATATTCTTGTTATCTTCTTTTATGTTCGATCTGGTCTCGAAATAATAAATCTAATTTCTAATTATTAATATTCTTCTATTTTTTTTATAAGCTTTCGTGTGTGTGTTGTTTGTAAGAGCGAAAAGGGAAAGTTTATATTTCCGTCTCTTTCTTGAAATCATAGAACGCGGACGCAGGTGTCCAAATGATGAATTTCGAACGTTCAATTACCACAAAAGATTGTCTTTCCAATAGAGTTAGAGAAACCATTAATTAGTTGCAATTAATTTGATGGAAAGCTTATCCTAGAAGACCGAATTTTTAATCGACTTTCGATATAATGATTATAATCTTCGTCTCATTCATTTTCTTCTTCTTCTTCTTTCTTCTTTCTTCTTTCTTCGTTCTTATTTATTTCGAATTTCTATTCTAACGGAATCACAATCATTAGAAAATCCATAAGTTGGTTCGATATGTAAAAATGTTCGACGTTTAAATAGCACATTTTTATGTTAATGAAAGTGAGAAGAGCACGTGTCATTGAAATTTCATTAATTATTAAGTCTTCGATAAGATCGACTCGTAATAGATCAAATTTAAATCTTGACAGGTTAAATGGATTGGAAAAATAGGAAATTATTCAAAACATTTCAGAAATTGTATTCTAATTATTGTTTTATATATTCGTTCATTCGTATTACTTCCACGTATCTCATTAAAACGTCTGAATCAGAATTCTGAATGAAAATATAACTGTAAAAGAATAAGACAAATTTATCAAGTAAATCTTGACACCTATGAAAAACTAAATACTTGCGGAAACAAAAAAATTCCAATCGTCGTGTTTTGAAAAATATATCTTAAATATAATATTTTAATATAATTTCTTTTTTCTTTTTTTTTATCATCTCTTTTATATATTAAATTCAATCAAAATTATTTCTACGCGTTTCACACAGTTTGATTTAAATTCAAATAAAAACATTTAACGCGTAAAGCACAAACAATTAACATTAAACAAAACATATTTGACAATATTATTTCAGCGCGTATTTATTTGAATTAATATTTCAACAATATCATATATTTATATCATTTTGCTTTTTTTTTATATAAAATTCACTCGAATAAAAATCTTGTGACGATGTTAAATTTTGTCAACGTAACAAAAAATGATCTTCGAAAGCTTCTAAGAAAAGATGAAAAAAAAGAAAAATAAATGAACGAATAAGATTGAGATGAAAGTAAATTAATTATAAAGACAAAAATATAAAAGAGAGAGAGTGAGAGAGAGAGAGAGAAAGAGAGATAGATAAGCGTTTATGGTTTATATTTATCTATGTATGAGAGTTAGTTTGAGAGAAAGAGAAAGAGAAAGATCAGCAAAGCCGATGTTCACCTATTCGCGAGGGTGTGTACCAAGGCGTGTGCAAAGCTAGTACAACGAAGAATTCGCTCTGCACGAGACAGCGATACCCGTGCAAGGAGGTATCTATCGCTTGTGCAATAGTGAATGTATAGCGGATGTCAAACCGTCGGCACACGTATCGCACACCCCTGCACTATATCGCACCGTGTAGTCACGTGCATATCTGCATCATGCTCTTTCTCTCTCCATCTCTTTATTTCTTTTCTTCTTTTACTCTTTTTCTCTTTTTATCTTATCTTTTACCTTTATAGTTTCTATCTAACACACACACATACACACACCCTGTGTGTGTCGTTCATGAATCCTTCAATTCTAACTTCAATTCATTATTCATTACTTACTTTTTCGTGTTATTATTTTAATGTAAATGTGATTTATTATATAATATAATTATATAGAGTGTATTATTAAAATTAGATTTTAATTTTATATTTACACGATTATTTTTTTTTTTAATGCGTGTGTGTGTGTTTGCACGTATGCATAGATCTATGAATGATCGCGTTTATATATGCTAATTTTCAATTATTTTTTTTATCCTGACACTTACAACGCAATTATTTATGTTATGAAATATAAATCATAAATCATGAAACTCTGTATATACTACAGATCGGTCTTAGCATCGAGGTAATAATTAAGGGGGGTGGGGCGGGGGTGCTGAGGGGGAATTAGAGTTAATTCGGTCAAAAAATGGCATATTTGTATAAATTTTTATTGAAGAAACGGTTAATATAAATGATGTTATTCCAATGAGGTATTGCCAAGTCAAATTTCAAGAATACTCTGTAAATTTTCGTAAAAAAAATGATAAAGATTAGAACTAGTGGCAACAACTTTTGTTATTGGTGTCCAAAATATGTTGTTGCTCTTGTCTACAATTTCTTTGCTTTGAAACGTACTTTTGATTTCAGCTCGATTAATCCTTTTTTTGTAATATAAAGCATTCTAAACCCCTCCCCCTCTTAAAATAGTTGAATAAAAAAGCCCGAACGGTATCGTACGAAGCGAAGGATGATTATGACGATGATAAAAAAAAATATTAACACAATGGTATAATATTTCACGGTTACAGATCATGATCGGCCTTGAATGCTAGACGTGATCCATGAATTCACGTAGTATATTCAACGTTCTTCATTTCTTCGGATATTCGTGTACAAAATTAAAAAAAAAGAAAAAAAAAAAAGAGAAAGAGAGAGAGAGAGAATAATACCCGTACGCGTTGAATAAAAATATGATAAAAAGTCATTGAAAAAAAAAAGAAATAAGAAAGTTGGTATTCAGTACCAATTCAAGTTTATAAATAATAAAAAGTAATAGCCAGAAAAAATGAAGAAGAAGAAGAAGAGTGAGCGTGTATTAAAAAAAAAAAAAACTCGTAAACGCGTGTGTTCGTATGTATGGTAGAAGTTTTAATTTAAAAAAAAAAAAAGTATAGCAAATGATAAGAAGAAATGAAAAATATGTGCTGCATATAAAATTCGTGTACGTGTAATGGGAAAATTGATTTAAAACATTATACGAAAAAAAAAAAAAAAAGAAAGAAGGATAATGAATGGTTCGTATTTTATACTCGCTATATGGTGTGTCGATATTTTTTAAATATTATTTAATAGAAAAAAAAAAAAAGAAAAATATATAATAGAGAATAAAACGGTATAGATAGTAATATTGAATGGCCGACTATAATGACTTGCTAATCATTTATTTTATCCGATATTATTATACAAGAATACATATACATACACGCATACACATAAATGTATATGAATTTATATAAATGTATGGGATATTGATAGTTGTTAAACGGCGAATAAGAGGTGTTCTACGGACTCCCGCTTGGTGACCCGGATTCTGCAGCTAAACAAAAGCGACAAAAAGTCCAATCGTGTTCGGATCAAGTTGGTTTTTTTTTTTTCTCTTATTATCCGATCTGATCGATAGCCAATAGTAAATCCTTCCTTCCTTCAACGTTTCTTAACAAATTTAGCGAAAGCGAATGCTTTAAAAGTCATGATTGAAAAATCATTCTTTTCCTTGGACCAAATCTTTGGTTTCTTTTCTTTTTTTTTTTTTTGTTTTTCTACTCCTCTTCTCTTTTTCCCCTTCTTCTTTTTATTAAATTTAATATTTCTAGATTTTTGTTTTCGCGTTGTCAAAAAAAAAAAGAAAAAGAAGAAAAAAAAAGAAAATGACAATTAATTTGTGCGAAAGATTTTAAAGAAGTTTAACCAAATTGTATGTATATATATATGTGTATGTGTGTATGTATAGGTTTCATTTATTTTTTGTAACTCGTTTCTTCTCCGAATTTCAATCCGTCGACCTAATTTTGTCCATCGAATGAACGCTCGTAATGACTCTCGAAAGTGTCTCTTCTCAAACTTATCGCACTTGACGTTAAATCGTAATTAACATTAATCGAAGGACGACATCTGAGACGACTCATAAAAAAAAAGAGAAGAAAAGAAAATATGAATGGAGAAGAGGAAGAAGAAGAAGAAGAAGAAGAAGAAGAAGAAGAAGAAGACGATAAAGAAAAGAGGGAAGATCGGGAGCGAGCATTTAATCTTACTCGCATTAAAACAAGATCGTTTATTTTTATTATGAATTTTTTCGTGACTTTTTGTTTTTTTTTTTTTTTTACCATAAATTCATCGTAGGAAATGTGTTTTATATTGAAATCATAATTTTCTTTTTTTTTTTTGTTTCTTCCTCATATTTTTTGTGTGTGTTTTTTTTTTCCCTTACGATTGAATAATCGAGAATAATAAAATATTATGATTTAAAGTTATATATATCTCAAATTTATGCGATACTAATCTATTGCGAAAAATACTAATTAAACTTTTTCCCTGTGTGAACCAATGTAGATTTTTAATATTTAAATTTTTCAATAATATTCACAATTTCTAACATTTAGATATTTAATCTGACATATACGTTATATGATAATTTATTTCACGTAAAAAATAAATAAATAAAAATTAGAAAAAAAAAGATAAAATAGAAGTGTTTCTCGATTTTTCTATCAAGTAATAATAATATTTTTTATAATTACATATAACTCGTGCACACGAGTTTTATTTAAACTTGTTCTTTACTTTTTAAATAATTCAAACAATATTAGCATTAATATTCATAAACGCCGTACGAACAAAATTCTTCTTAATTTTGTATTACAACAATCGATTTATTTCAAATATTTACAATACTTCCATCTCGTATATTTCTTTTCATACTATTTGTCAATTAACAAACTATAAACATTCATCTTTCGAACATTTTTAAAAAGACAATGTATCAAGATTTATTATTATCATTATTATTAACAGCTCGTTCGATGATTTCTATGAAACAATTTTTGTATCCGTTATGACAATGATTGACTTAGTTTTTATTTCTCTCTCTCTCTCTCTCTCATTCTTTCTCGTATTCATTTTTTTCTTTTATAAAAGGAAATTATGGTTGGAACGTTAATAGACGCGAATGTTAGAAGAAAAATGGCGGCAAAAGAGATGCCGGTTTTATTATAAAGAGAACAAACGATTTATAATGTAAGATGAAAAGAAAGACCAGAAGGTGGAGGAGAAGGAGAAGGATGATGGGCGGGTGGGAGGAGGGAAGAGGGAAAGAAACTCGACTGTTCCTCTCTTACACGCTTCCGATATTTCACATACATATACACGCAAACACACGTGTATACACGGATGAATATAACGATAGGGTTTTCTACCTACGACGTGTCCATAATCAAGTCGATTACAATAACGTATTGCGAATGTTACGAAGTGCGTAAGAGTGTGACCTTTGATCATGCTAGGAGAACAGAATCGTGCTAGGTTGTTCTTGTTCGCATGATATAAGGAGAAAAGAAAGAATGAATGTTTCCGGTCGTCTTCGAGTCGCAATTTAAAAAAGAGGAGTAATCGATGGTAATAAACTTCCGAGAGTGGTATGCTTGTTTAGAATGTGTGTCATATTGAACAATTTTATTTCCATGTAACAACTATCTTTTCCCAAGTTACACGTAATTTCATAACAATTATTTTATTCGTTAACTTTTAATTTAATATAACTACCATGGTTAATCAAATTTAAACATAATTAAAAGAAGAAAAAAACTAAGAGAGGGAAAGGGACACACACACACAATTGTTTTTTTTAATTAATACAAATATTATATGAAATATCAATTTTAAGAAAAAAGAGATAAAACAAATTATCTCAAACACAGTGAGATGAGATACACGATCAACGATTTTTTTTCGAGAACTCAAAATTGCGATTAGTTGAAAAAAAAAACAAATTAATCCTCGTGTCTTATCGTGTTAACACTCTCGTTTAACGATATTTGCGAATAGACAAAAATGAGAAGGAATAAAAAGAATAAGCATTTTTTTTACCAAAAGATAACGATTTCGGTTTAAGATCGTTGATTATCGATAAGATCTCGTTTACGAGATATCTTTTTTTACCTGTTTCTTTTTTTTTTCTTTCCTTTTTATATTTCTTTTGATCTCTCTGAATTGTCTATTTAAAACGGTGCCGAAGCGAACAATAGCCTAGTGCAATCGGTGGGTGGTGAGAGGGAGGGACGGAGGGAGGGATGAGGTGTAGGGGGAGGGGATTTGTATACTCTCGTTCGTGTTAGAAAAGGCCGCTTCTAAAGCCGCGATTATGCGTTTCTCAAGCGTTAAACCGATCATCGATCTAATGCAAAAGCACTAGGGGGGAAAGGTGGAAGAGAAGGGGTGGGGGAGGTGGAGGAAGAGGGTGGAGTTATAAAAGATCGATAAGTCGATCGATTATGATCGGTGTGTACGAGTGCAAAAAGTAAATAAGTACTGTCTGCATTCGACTATCGGCTGATTGCATCGAACTTCGTTCTACGTTTATCCGAGATTTCTTTCTCTCTCTTTCTCTCTTTATCTCTATTTTTCTATCTTTCTTTCTGTCTTTCTATTTGTTTTTTTTTTGGTCATTTTGTTCGATCCTACTTTCTTTTTTATTCCCTTCTCCTTGGCATACACGCACGTACGCATAACTATACAGCATGAATTTCCTCGTATGGATTATCGGAATATAGATTATCAGTTATGTGATATCAATCAATAGATATGTTTAGTATACCTTGTATAGGTTGTTGTTTATAGAATACTTGATTGTATTGAAAAATAGGACCGGTATAGGATAAAGTGTAAAAAAGAAAAAAGTATATTTGGTCGAATCACAATCGATCAAATCATTTTATTTTTTGTTTTGTTTATTATTTGCACGTAACTAACTAGATGGATATTAAACGAGCGACAAAACCGATTAACTTGCTACCGATGGCAAATGATTTTTTGGTTTTTCCTTGTCTCGTTGTTTCGTACTTAATATTTTTCTTCTCACCTTTAATTTAAAATGGTAAGAGTAAATCGTTAAAATTAGTCTTCCGTAGATATTGATCCAAAAATGAAGAATATATATCTCAGACAGTTTATTAAATATTATAATATATTATATGTGTACAGGTTTGCGTACGTGCGTGTATGCTTATGTGTTATCTCATGACAAGCAAAGAGCATAATTATCATTAATTTCTCGAACGTTGTCTACTCGAAGACTATTTTGAATTCTTATCGAGAAATCAATGAACGACAGACACAGTGCGTGCGTCGTTAAAGATTGACAAGTAAGTAAGAAAGATAAAATTCAACGACGATGATGATGATGATGATGACGATGACGATGATTCCTCTACCTTCGACCAATTAAAAACGAAAGGAAGGATCCGCGAGGAAAGGAATCCAAGTGGAATGATTTACGATCAAGCTGCTCTCTCGAATATTGCCCTAAGGCATCTACAACCGAGATCCTCTTCCGAATCTTAATATGGTATCACAACCATCGCGAACTATGGGAGATGGTTGAGTTAAATCGTTATGTGTGAACCAGTTTATAATATAAGATTTTTTTTTTTTTTTTCAGAACTTTCTAGATGAGTTAGTCATCATAGTTACTAGATTTGTTTCTTTATAAAATTATTGGATAACTCTGTGGTTTGTGTATGTGTGCGTGCGTGTGTGTTAATATACGCGGGTGGTCTGGAAAAATGTGAAAGAAAAAGTTATTAATAATGTGTATATAATAATATTTCGATAAAAAAATTCGCGTATATATTTATTTATTTGATATTTTATTGATATTTTATATAAAATTGATGTGATAATAATAATTATTATTATTACTATTCATTTATTTTTATTCAATATTAATTAGTAATATTATATAAGTATTTATTTTTTTGTTTAAGAATAAAAATAATTATTTTATTCGGCGAGAGAGAAAGAGAGAAAACGAATAAAGCGAAGACTCGGTTTTTGATCAGAGGAGATTTCAATGCGCGGACAGGCGAGCACGCTCGGGATAAAAAATTATTATTACAGAAAAGAAATTATATACATATATATATTAATTTATGAATATTAATTTGATGAATGATACGAGTTCGTAGAAAAATAATTAAAGAATATCCTGTAACAGGAATATATATGATAACAATTCGCATAACCATATTACCCATTGGTATAATTCTATCAGCAGGAGGGACAAGAGTTCAGTGATTAAGTTCGTCGATAAACGATATTGGCCTCTATCTGACAAGCATAATTAATAACTGACAGTTCGATTGCGCAGGAGTTCTCGCGAAGATGTTTCCTTGTTCAGAAATGAACATTAATTCGAGACGTTGGGTATCGTTTCTGGTAGGTTGTACATATCTGCGTCTGGACAACGTTAAAGAACCCTGTTAATGCTTTGAAAAGATACAAATAGAGATAAAGTTAAATAGAAAGAGAGAGAGAGAGAAAGAAATCTCTTCAAGGATGTCCACTCTTTCAAGTGAAGGTGCCTGCAAGAACGCAGGTAACGCTCAACGAGTCTTACAATATTAGTGGTTGTAATGGTGTAGATAATGGTGGTTACGGTGGTGGTGGTCGGTTTAATTCCACTGGTGTGTTCCGGATTTGCTTCGCCAAATTTCACTTGGTCTTCATACCCTGAGGCTTCTAATCCGTGACTGACTTCTACTTTTTGAAGAAATCATTCGCGAGTTACGTTTTTGCTATTGATTTTTATGAATTTTCACGTTCTTTTTTCTTTTAAATAGAATTTTGACAAAAATGGTTGATTAAAACGTTCTGATTAAAGAACTGTTGAAAATATTTGTATTTCTACTAGAATTATAACACGGATATTTTAGAAATTAATGAAATAAATAAAAATAAAGGAAAGTATTTTTATTATAACAAAAAAGTAATAATTTAGGAAAACTTATGTGGAACACAATTTTGGGAATTAAATTAATAGAAATGAAGGAAAATATATTTTTATTGAATCGAGAATCATAATCATGATAGTTAATAACAAAAATATGAAATTAAAGATAGAGAAAAAAAGATAACAATATTCGAGAAAGAAAGAGAGATATATATATTCGAGTATCGATAACATCATAGAGCATAGATACGAATTAGCAACGGCTCGATGATTCCACGAGCAAATCCCACCACATTCATTGGCTTCGTTTCACAATTTCCAACGCCTCGAGTTAGCGCAATTATGATTCTAAGAGATCTGCGAAACCTTCTCCCAGCGTACCTTTAATAAATAATTCCTATACAATCTCGTCCTTTCATCTATTTCTTTATGAAAAAAAAATAGAAAAAAAAACAAGAAAACATAAAAAGACAAAAAGAAAATGACGTAGAAGAATTCCGTACTTTCTTCCAAGTGTAACAAACACGAGTTTACATTTATCGCAAATTATGAGGAAAAAATTTCAGAAAAGAAGAAAAAATAAAGATAATAACAATCAAATAATTTCGATATATATAATAATAATATTGTCTTATCGTCTTCTTTAAAACAAACAAAAAATACAATAAAATAAAATGAAAATCAATGATAATATAACGCAAGGTGTGTATTGAAAAAAAGAACAAGCATATGAGATGACGATGATTAATAAAGTTAAAATAATCAAAATCAAAATTACAAAAAAATGAATAAGCGAATGTTCGAATCTGATCGAAAATAAATAAATACGATACAATATTATTAGAAATAATTGGAAAGGTGAAGAAAACGATATGATAACGGGCTGTTTTGTTTTTTTGTATTTTTTTTTTTGAAGTAGAAGAAGAAGAAGAAGAAATTAAAAAAGAAAAATACGAAGAACCAATAACGAGTTAGATAAATAATAACAATAATAACAATAATAATAATAATAATAATGAATAGGATAGCGATCAAAGTTGTGAATTAGGAACGGTTCGCTGGCCGTGTTGTTAGATCTACCGTGAGGCCTTCGAAATCGTTTCACACTTTCCGCGATTAATCCGTCGGGATCGTTCGTGCCGCCTACTTAACGGCCGGTATAGTTCGTTCAAGTAGCGATCTCAACGTTCTTCGGTGACCTCTTCATGTATCGTGAAACGCCATAGGGTCAGTAATGTCAAGTCGTGGTTAAGTCGTGCCTCTGTACTCTCGACATTGCCACCTCCTCCCCCCTCCCTACTTCCCTACCACCCTACCATCCCCTTTACACCCACTCCACCCACTCTTTCTCTATCTCTTTCTATGCACACGTAAAAATTTGTTAAACTAACATAAGTATCTTCTTCCTCATTTTATTAGAACTTTGTTCTGTTATAATAGCATTTTTTTTATTGCTATTTTAAGGAGCGATTTATTGTTTGTTTGTTTATTGTTGTAAATTAATATAAGTATAATATAATATATTGCAGTTATATAACATTTCATATTTCAAATTGTCAAAAGAAAAATTTCTATAACTGTTTGATTAACGTTTCGTATATTTGTTGTTATAAACAACAGTGGTATTTATTGTTTATCACATTTGATCGCGTAGATATGTGTTAGTTTTGATTAATCATCGTACGAAAATAAAATTAATTATTATAAGATAATTATCTTCGAGGCGTTATTTTAAAAAGAATAATCTCAAATTGTTGGAATAATCTCTTTGAGTAAGATAAAATTAAAAGGAGAAGAAAAAAAAATAAGGAAAAGGAAACACAGATGTGATTCGAAGAAAAACGATAAAGGAAGATTTAGAAGAAAAGGGAGTAGTAGGAGGAGGGGGAGGGATACAAAAAAAAAAAAATGGTATATTAGAAAAGTTAACGGTTAGGATGAAAAAGAAAAGTGCTGACGTGTTGTAAGTAGAAACCGAGAGTTTTATAGCTGAATCATCGTCTTTTTATTCGAAAAGAAAGTGTATAGAAGATCTTCTTACCGGAAGAAGTCGATCTCTTTTTAAAACTGTATTGATGACTGTAAAAAAATAAAAGAAATAAAATATCGAACTATCGATCGGGTTCTTTCGATTCCTACATTCCGTTGGATATAGAAGATAGAAACAAAAAGAGGGAAAGAGAGAAACGGTGGGGCGAGGGAAAGCAGGAGGATGAAGAGGGTGAGGGGTGAGGGGTGAGGGGTGACGGGTGACGGGAGAGGGGCATGGAGGCGAAGGGGAGGGAAATCCATCGATCGACGTGGGGAATGAAAAACGGACGGACGTTGTTGGATTTCACTTTTTTTCGATCCATTCAGCCGTGGATAGAAGTAACCACCCCAGGACGTCGAATGATCTATAACGATCAAATATATTATGTAAGTATCATTCGCCGGATGCATTGTGCACGTGAAAACTATAAGCACACGGTTGATTACGACAGCATGTGATTATGTTCTTTTATATAGGATTCTGATGTTTAACACTCTCCGTTTGGTCAATCAAACGTTCGTTGATAAACAAGGACCAACGATTATTAATATTATTATTTTATTAATATTAATGTATTATTGTTATTAAAATAATATTCATTAATACTTACTTTTTTATTTTTTTTTTTTAATATATAAAATACGAATAAATCAATTTTCGTTTCGGATACGTATATATTATATTATTTTACGTCTACGATGACAAGTAGTGCATTTAAAAATTCATTATACTGTATTATTGTAGAATTTTTTATATTGTAATATTTTTGTATAAGTCGTAGATGGGGGAAAATTTGTATTAAAATTCATCCTATGTTTTTATCCGGGTTTGAAAATTAATTGCTTTTTTGTTTTTTTTTTTAATATGGGATGTTGAAAAGTTCAAAGCAATTATATATAATTTGAGATTTCTATTTCTTTTATTCTTCTTATTAATTTTTAATGACAAAACATTCGACTCGTGGCTAATTTTTTTTTGTCTATGAAATAAATATATATATATATATATATTAATATTATTATTAATTGAATATATATATATAATAAGTAAATGAATTATCTTTTGTTCCAACAATAAAAATGCATAACAAATATCAATCATGAATTTTTCTAATATCTCCTTTTTTTTTGTCTTAAAGTTAATTGATTCACAAATGAACCATCCCGCGTATATATATTTATTTATTAATTACATAAATACACGCGCGTAAAGTATAATAAATCTCATTAAGTCGAGAATAATTTTTTTTACATTCAGAAGCTTACGCATATGCGTAGGACGTAAAAGAAAAAGGAAAAAAAAAGTAAACAGTTGGATTAATAGATGCGAAATGGTGGCGTATGGTGGGGGAGGTCTGTCTAATGGGGGGGTCGGGTATAAGGGGGCAAAGGGGGCAAAGGGGGGGGTGAGAGGGAGGATCTGGTCTGACAAGAATAAGAAGTAAGTCTTGTTTCTAGATGTACGTTCGAGATAGATTCCTGTCAGGCAAGCTACCTCGCAGGAACACGCGCGTGGGAATTGGAGCACCAAAAGGCGCGACAAACTTTATCAATACGAGCAAATAAAATAAAGTCAAGTAAAGTAAAGTAAAGTAACGTAAGTATAAGTATAAGTGTAAGTGTAAGTGTAAGTGTGAGTCGAGCAGAAACGACGTTTTATATCGAAGAAGGAAGAAGAACGTAGTTGTTTATTATTTTTTACTATTTTAGATTTTTTATTTTTAATTTTCTTTCTCTCTCTCTCTCTCTCTCTCTCTCTTTCTTTTCCTCTTTTTCTCTTTCTTTTTGTCTTTCTTTTTTTTCCTTACTTAGTTGGTTACGTATACACGTAATGGAGGAATCGTACAGCTAAACTAGTTTGCACGCATGTGTTTTAATTACGTAAATATGTTATTTAGAAAAAGATAGATAGATAAATAGATAGATAGATAGATAGATAGATAGATAGATAGATATTTGTATGGTGCAGACACCATGGGAATTTACTTGATGTATATTAAATTATATAAAAGAATATGTATTAATAAGAATATGATTTTTATACAAATTTTTTTATACATACACTTAATATTAATATTAATATTATTATTATTATTATTATTATTATTATTATTATTGTTATTATTATTATTCTATGTTTTTAAACGTTTAATTAATTTTCCACGGTTAATTGCAATTTAACACAAATTTTATATATTATTATTATTATTATTATAGAAAAATAAAATTAAATATAATAGGAAAGTTTAATTCGTGGTAATAATTTTGTACGACACTGTATGCACGTGTAATCTGTAAATATGTGAACAAGTTAAAGTTTATGACACGATTCCCACAGATTTACTGTATCAAGAATATTTAATTATTATTAAACAAAAAACACGAGTAAATCTCATGGTTTGATCCATAATTTTATGGGTACAGAACGAGATATAAACTGAATTAGAAAATATAGAATTAATGGAAACGATAAATCGTCGTAATTAACTAGCTTAGATTATGTTATCGTAAGTAAAAGAAACACGATAAAGGTGGTAATGGTGGTGGTAGTGGGGGTTGGAGAAAGAGGAGAGGGTTAGGAAGTTAGAAAAAATATATCAGACAAAAATAGGCAAAGTCATCGATTTCCGTTCGAGTCCAATCTTAATGTGTAATGATAAAAAAAAGAAAAAATAAAATAAACGAATAAATAAAATGATTATAAAACCCAAGGTTGTGTACTATGTAATCAAATAAGTATTATAATTATATAATTAATTAGATTATTATAACTGTTGCATATTAGAGAGAGTATTATATAGAATTGCATTATTTCCTTTTTATGGTAATAAAATTTCACTCGTTTTCAAGTTGACGTAGCAAACAAATATAGCAAGTTCTAATAATCTTTCAAATAGATATTCGTTGGAAATTGTTTCAAGTTGTTTTTTTTTTTTCTGTATTACAATTATTTCAATATTTATTAATTATACACACAATGTAATATGAAAATAATATCTATATTAGACGAATAATATATACGAATAGATTATTTTAAAAAGTCAGCGTATCGGGACAAAAAGATACAAAGGAATATTTTTATTCGAACAACGTGTATAAAAAGAAAAAAAAATGGAATTCCGTAGAATATTGGTTAGATAGGAAATAAATAAATTCGCGCGATTAAAGGTCGTAATACTTATATATAAACGAGTAGAGAAAATAGAAATAGAGAGATGGAAGGATTATCGGTATAAGGATCTCGTTACCGTAATATCCAACGTGATTCAACGTTTACGATCGATATTCGAATAATTCGAAAGCCAGGAAAAGCATTATGGGAACGACGATACCAAACGATACCAAACGATACGATACTAGACGAGATCAAGAAGAAGAAGAAGAAGAAGGAGAAGGAGAGGAAGGAAAATAAGAAGAACGTTGAAGAAGAGATTCCACCTTCGAGTTCTTTCGATCTCACGTGTGTGCATGATTCTGAATGAGGTATAAGAGGATCGTGTGCGAGTTCGATAGGTCTCTACGTGAGAATCGGAACGACAACAACAAAAACAAAAACAACAACTACTGCGACGACAACTACGATGATGACGACAACTATGATTCTAGGATTAAGTTTAGATTTCAAATGCATCAAGTAAAGACAACCTAATGCTTTCTATCTCATTCCAATCCCCCACGAATATATTATTATAATATATCAAAGGACACCGAGAAGCGCTCTTTCATTTATGACAATTCATACTAGACGATAACATATCCAAGAATCGTTTGGTTTTTAAAATCCATCGAAGATATGTATGGTTGAAAAGTTGAATAGACAAAAATTCTCAAAGAATTGATAGTAAGGAAGTAGAAAAGTCGTGTGACGGGTCAGACGTGTGAATAATACTATAGCGTGTATATTAATATAAAATTATTTACGTGATTTTGATGAATAACCGTAAGCCTGACGGCAATTTCTTTGATTTATTTGAATATTTAAGAAATCTCATTGAATAATTTTATTTTAAATGATACTAATCCATTGTGTATTCGGTTATGTTTGAATTTCATGTTACGATTCGATAATCAATATTTTAACGATTTATTTAATAATTTTTCCATGAATTTTCAAAAAGATAAAAATAGAAATAAATAAATAAAATCAACTAAAATTACAATTATAAATAATTGTAAATTATCGCAAAAGTTGATAATTATTCGTAAAAAATGAAGAGTAAAGAAAAAGATAAATAATCAAAAGAGATTCGAAATTTATGAAAACAATTTTTGTTATCAAAGAAGATAATAATAAAATAATATCAATTGCAAATTGGACATTAATTTTGTATAACGATTGAAATAAAACATACATAACATTTATTTAACAAACGAACAAAAAAAGAAACAAACAAAAATATAGAAAGAAAGATGAAGAGTAATCGTTTAAGTCTCATTCATTAATTAATACATTTTTTTCCACCCCACCTATATGGTCAATTACAAACTCTCCGAAGAAGAAGAAGAAGAAGAAGAAAAATAAGAAAAGATAAAAAGAAAAAAAGCAAAAAAGGATAAAACGAGGAGGAGTAAAACGCGTCGGTCTTTAAAAGGATATCGAAGCTACCGTGTTCTCTTTTTCTAAAAGTGAAGAGGTACAAAGTCTCTTTCTCTCTCTCTCTCTCTATCTTGTTTTCTTTCTGTCTTTCTCTTTTTCTTTCTCTCGGCTTCTTACCGAGTCGGAAACGATAGCAAGTTCGAAACTCGAAAGGAGCACTGGACTCTCTCGCGCGTGGTGATATCACAAGGAACCTATCGGTTCTTCTCTTCCCTATGCCATGTGTAAAGTGCCACGCCTTGTCTCACCACGACTCTCTGAAACTCTAACTTTAATGTAGTATTATGTTTATTCGATCATTCCTATTGATTCGTTTATACTTGTCACACTGAAAATACTTTTCTTTGACTATATATAAATTTTTCTTTTTCTTGCATCGATTCTATCAGACCTATGAAAAAAACAAAAAAAAAAACGATAAGAAACAGAGCAGAGCACACGCAAATCGCGTTAAAATATTTTAATAATTTTTATATTAACCCTAAATGTGTGTATCACATTCTTATCGTGGGCATAGGTCAAATGACCACTTTAAAAAAAAAAAGAAAAAAACATATATATATTTATATAGAATGAGATTTTTTGTGAGCCAATTGGATTTTAAACAAACCTTCTTTTTATTTAGAAATGAATAATTGTATTTACATTTTGTTCATTTTAATCGAATTTTGTGACGAATTACAGGACGCGATCATTTGACCGATCATTATACGTTTATCTCGTTATTAACGATTATTCACAATTTTAAAATACATTTCAATCGTACGATAATAAAATATTGAAATGTAA